>NC_056733.1:1253853084-1254013084 GCF_019279795.1 Protopterus annectens
TCTTAAATGAAAGAAAACACTGTAAAATGTGAACTTCAAGATTGTAGCAACATTGCCATCTGCTGTAAGAAAAACTAGGCCAAGCATTTCAAATGTTCTTTGAAATTAAAATTATGTTTTGTATTTCTTTTGAAGTTAGAATTTGGAGTCGATGAGTCTAGAGTAAGCATCCTGCCTATTGTTTTAAGGCTAAAGTTAATGACCAGAATATACATGTGGAATGTCTTTTATTGTAAAAGAATGTGAATGCAGTTTTGGTGAGCCTGGGAACCAGGAAAGTGTAAACAAATAATGTAATGTTTTAGCAGAACTTCAGTTTCAATTTAAACAGTGAGAACCAGAAATTATTAAGCAGTTTTGTCTTGACATCCACCTCATCAGCACTCTGCCTGTTGTCTTAAGTAAGTTATATTAGAAGTATGTTTTCTTGTAATTATAGCTAGGAAATTAGAAGAAAGTTAGACTAAGTGTTTTTCTGTTATGTCAGAACTGTACTACTAAATTATTTTAAGTTTCTGTGTGATCTCTGAACTCTTGAATAGCACTGCGGTGTAGTAGTATTGTCTTGTGTTTTTAGTATTTATTATTAAATATTTTAAACCCTTTTCAACTGTGGCTTGTTTATGTAGAGATAAGTTAATCTCTAGACTACATTGCATATTTATCGAGCTTACTATCTAAGCCACTCCTATAGCTTTAACACTGGGCTATACTACCAATTGGATAACAATATTTCATAGTAATAATTGGACACCCTTTTAAGGGCCTTTGGGTAGCTGATAATTATTAGCTGGTGGTGGCTGTGATTACTACCGTACAGTCTGGGTAAAGGGGCACAGCTGGAGAATCTGTGTCAGCCTTTCCCAGGAGTATCTGTGAAATTGTATAAATACTTATTGCAAAGTGTGTGTGTGTCAGCTACTTAGGCAAGGACACAAAGCACTGGTTGGACAGAGAGGGTACTGGAGGTTAGCTTGCCAGCTAGACTGAGATCTGGACCCTATAGCTGTGCCAGTGGGAAGTCTTATTGGGGACATGAAGAGCAAGGGAGCAACCAGCCCCAGAATGACTGTGATCTCTGTGTGCTCTTAAGGGAAATTGCACTTTACTGTGTGTGTACTTGTTATCCTTTCCACTGTAGATGCCCCTCACTGGTGTTAGTGGTGAGGATAGAGGCTCCTTAATTGCTGGGCCAGGGCACGGCTGTCACAGTATCCTTTCCTGCAACTATTCACAGTCACCTCTTCTAATGTCTTCATACCTCTCTATATATACAGATATTCTGCAATCCCTGTAGTACAAGACATCTCATTCATTATGGATACATCCTATTCAAAAAGCTCTGCTAAACAAAATTCCATTTTCCATCCATGCTTTGCCATTGCAAACTGCTTCTTGAACTAAATGTTGTAGCATATTCTTGAATTTGTAAATATATATATTTTAGCATATTGTTGTATCTGTAAATATGTTTTGTTCATTTCTTATGTGATTCTATTCACCTGGTCTGTGCCTGTCTGAAAATGGTCCACTGAGATAAGTGCATTACCCTGGTAAAGAAATATAAGTAAATAAATAAGACAGCATATAAAAAATTGTGAAAAGGAGTTCTTTTTCATGGTGGTGTGACTTATTTCCCATTACAATGTTTGGAGCCTGAAAAAACATAATGATCTCAGTATAAGTCCATTACTGGTAGTGGTTGAACAGAGTCCAATTAGATGGTTTAAGTACCCTAGTGAAGATGCCTCCTTAACACTTCCTGTAGAAGGTGCAGCAGGTAAACCCACTGGGAGAAGGCTCTAAGGCAGCTCAAGGGTGTGTTTGGAAAATCTTATTTTCTTGGGAATAAATGGGATTCCCAAAGGATAAGCTGAGGGCTGTTACATGAGACAGAGAGAAAGCGGTTTAGAAAATGGTTGGTTTGCATTTATCATCGCTTTAGTGCAGTATTCTATGGCACTGATCTGTGTCATCTGGAATGGAGTTTGTTCTGCCACTGCACTTTGCTTTTTTGACTCCTGTACTTTGCATGCTTGGTGCATGCGGGAGGGTGGAGTGGGGTAAGGTGGGAGGCAGACAAGCTGCATTTTTAATGTACTGTTGTTACCATAAAATCCACACATGGAATTCTCTAGGAATTGTTTCTTCACTTAATTTCTGGATGTCTAAATTCTGTCATTGTCAGCACTGGTACATATGTATTTTGATATTTGCTCCATTGAATAGCCCTATTTTGGCCGTTCCTTGGCTGTGTTACATATGTCAATATTTATAACTTCAGTTACTGGGAATGTGACCATTGCAAATACTTCTAACAGCTGTATTATAGCTGTAAAAATTCATGATAAAAAATGTTTGTCAGCTTAATTTTAAGCAGTTAAAAATCTATCAAACCACATCTAAAATATATTTAACAACCCTGCTTTACGACCCTAATAAATAAACATGAATAATTTCTAACATTTGCATATAAAATTTCTCTGAGTCAAACATTTGCCTCACAGCACTCTAAGAAATTGTTACGAATAAGGACCTGACGACTAATAAGCCACTGTATAACAACTCAGAACAATCAAGTCAAAGTCCCAGACTCAAGCATAAAATCATTAGCTTGATTGATGAGTTTAATTGGGAATAATGCCCATAGGTTCATTTTTTTTTGTTGTAGCTGCTGTTTTTTTCTTCTGATTTTGCACATATTAAAAATCTAAATAACGTTTATATTCCCATTAGCTGTTAGGACACAAAGCATCCCACTGGCAATTGTAGTGCTGTCTCAATGGCTTTAAAGGAACCTGTTTGGTATGAGTGAATAAATGCCATTACCATGAAAAATTATGTGCTGTGCTGTGAGCTAACAAGCTTGAAATATAGAACAATCCACTTTTACAGGGTTAGAACTTTACACAACTCTGCCTGTAGATCCATATAAGGTTTACAGGGGCGATTGCCAAACTTATTACACACTGGATTTCACTTTTTTCTGCCATCACTCCATGCTGATATTTTATCCTACCCATATATCATGGTTATTATTTAATGTCTTAAAACAACTAAAACAGTACAGGGAAAATTATTCCTAAGCCTTTAAGATACTTTGTAATGCATCTGTCACATTTTCCTGTTATTTATACTCACCTTTACTGTGAAGTTCCCAAATCTGCTATTAGCAATCTTCAGTAGTGCATCCTAAGTAAATAGTTTCAAAGAAGACCATGTCAGACTATGGATTATACTAGACTGAGATCACCTCTAAGTAGCCTTTATGAATCAGAATAATAATTCCTGAAACCTTTCTGAATAATTAATTTTTTTCCAGTCTTAGGAGTTTTCTACTAAAGATGCAGTATATTTGTGTCTTTTCAAGTTGTTCAATATGGCTTATTTGAAGACTTCACAAAACAGTGTTGTATGCAATAATGGGCTAGATCAGAGAGGAATAAAGTGGTACAACGATTCTTTGGGTGTAATGTAACATTCCATTTAAAATTAGATCAACTACAGAAAATGCATGTCTGACTTTGGTGACGCACACAAGTGAGCATTTAAGCTGCTGTCTGGCAGTGTCTCTTGATCTTCAGTGATGGTGCTACATTTTATGATATAACCATTTTTACTATATTCGTAATTCATGTCTTTTTGCCAAGTCTTATGACAGTGTACTTACTGATATTAAAGGTGAGATCATTACTACTGTACTAGGTATGCAGGCTTTATAGACCACCTTGGAGAACTTTAGAATCATTTACTGATGTAATTCTTGCTTAGTTTGCAGTCATTGGCATATTTGTTATCCAGATTCTATTTCCCATTTTATATCTGAGTGGAAGAGTCTGAAAAGAAGTGGCCAAAGTACACAGCCCTGTAGGATACCACTGGTAATCAAATCAGAATATGCAGGCAACCACACCCTCACCACAAGGCTTCCTGTGCCTATGTCTTAGCAAGCACTAAACAAATGTGCTATCCTACCTCATTCCAGAAGAAACACACATGCACGCACGCACGCACACACACACACACACACACACACACACACACACACACACACACACACACACACCTCCTAAAAAACTACACCCTATTGATATTCTGCGTAATCATCATTATGCAAGATCACTGTTTCCTTACCCAAGGAAAAGTCAGTATTCTTACCTGAAATATGCTAATATGCATATATATATATATATATATATATATATATATATATATATATATATATGTGTGTGTGTGTGTGTGTGTGTGCACATCTATTTAAGGTTATTACTAGGCAGCTGATCAGGTCAATCAATAGTAGCCTAGTCTATAACAACTTCCACTACATGTTACCTCTTTTCATAACAGACTGTGAAGACGGGCTTAGGGTGCATTTACAGTTATCTATCTATCCATTCATCTAGAATGTGTCTGAAAAGGGTTTGGGATATTTTTTTTTTTGTTTTTGTTTTTTGTTTTTGTTTAATATGAATGGAAAACCTGCTTCAGAGCAGAATTCTTTGTGAGAATTATCTATCCTGCAAGCAAGTTTTGTTTATGTTGCAGTAGATAGTTAGGTCTTATACTGGGTTTGTGATTTTATGAGCTTTGCAAATTTGTAGGAGGTTGTACAGGACCAGGCTATTTCAGGGCTTGTAAGCTAGGTGGAGATTACCCCATAGTAGTCTATATGAAATATAAATGGGTAGAGAGCTTTAAGGTATCCTCCACAGGTCATGGAATTCAGGCTCTTGATTTTCTTAGTGAGGATATGCTGAGGTATTTCAAGTTGGATCCTGGGTTGGCAAAGGCACTTGTCAAAGGGAACATTATATTCTATTATAAACCTAATAAAAGAGGAGTAGAGAGGGACAATAACATCCTTGGACCTGTAATCAGCTGGACAAAGTAGGAGAATTTTCTAAAAAATTAACATTCATCATCTTCAGCAAACTTGCCCAGGTCCCTAATAACTGTACCAGTTTTGAGGGGAGTGTCATTGATGAGGTAAGAGCATGGGTGCTCATGTTTTCAAAAACAAAATGATACTACACTTTTTGGTATTTAGTTTTAGAGCACAGTCCTGACACCATCTTTTTGTATGTATTAGTCTCTCTCATAAAATTTTGGAGTCCTCAGTTGGGTGGATAGTGCAAAGTTTATAATCATCTGCTAACTTTTTCCACCAAAGAACCTTGACATCAGATTTGATGTCAGAGAGGCAAATGCCAAATAGGAACAACCCCAGTACAGAGCCCTGGGAGACCCCACTAGTAATCAGCCTTTAAGAGGTGACTGAAATTCCTTTCCTAATTTGTCAGACTCTCTCCATAAGCCATTTTTTCTTTATCCAGTGGGTTACATAAGAATTTACATTTAGCCTCTGTAGTCTCTCTATAATGCGTGTGGAAAGGAAACAAACTCCATGGTCAGGGCAAGGTATGCTGCTGTGTTTGCTAATATGCCCTAATCCAAAGCCTCAGTGACTTTCTCAGTGAAGTATAATTGGTTAAGCAGGCATGGTCTTCCTTTCACAAACCCAGATTGGTTTTGGTCATGGGATTGAAAGCTGTGAATGTCTTTATGTGGCCCAGAATGATGCATATATTGCAGATAAGGCTGCTACGGCTAATTAGTCTGTCATTTTTAGGATCAGTAGTGTAACTATCCTTGTGGAATGGGGTGGCATGGTTGTTCAACAAATCTCTAACATGAAACCAGTTGAGTGGCTGAGGCTGAAATGATTCATGAGTTGGTTAGTTGGACAGTGATTCATACTGACAAGAAAGCACCCCTGCATATTGCCAATTAGTGTTTTGTTTTGTTTTTGTTTTTTTTTTTACCTGAGATGGAGAACCTCTAGGAATTACACAGAGTTGATTTTTGGTGGGGGACTGCAGAAATGATGTCACGTGAGCGTAACCTATACGAAAAAGCAAAAAAAGTCATGGGCATTCAAAAGCCATGTAGCTGAAACACCAGTATGTCCTTAGGGGTCAGGTGCATATATTCCATGAACCTCTACTACAGGAGGTTTAAAGTGCTGTGGGGTGGGGGCATTCTTGCAGTTTTTACTGAATCATTTGTCGATGTCCTTTTTAATCTTTGGTTTGACTTGGATCTGGGGGGAAAAGTAGGTAGAATTTTGAACTAAGTATGTCTACTAATATGTTGGGCATGTCCTCAATGACTAAGTGGGTGTTATAACACATAAGCTCAGTGTAATCCTAAGTGTTGTTCATAAGGTTTATTATCTTTGGTGGTGGTGGAGATGCTCAGTTCATAGCTGCCTAAGCTATGTGTCTAACTTCTTGAATTCAGTTTTGGAGTGTGAGTTTTTAGTTTATTTCTAAGGGTGAGTTTTTTCTTTTGTTACAGAACTTGATCATACCAGAGTTCCATAGCAGGGGGTTATTCCTAAACTTGGCACTGGATTTGTCAGATGAGGACTGATGTCTTCATATAAAGATTGAGGAGAGAATGACAACTCTACAAATGCAGTTGTGTTGGCTATTGAATCCTTGAAAGCATGGGTATCTTAGACCACTTCAAGTCATCAGCTACCTACAGTGTTTGCCTTAGAAAATGTTCTAAAAATAATAGGGTTTTGGGGCATTTTGTATTGGGTTCAAAATGTGAGAAGCACTGAAGATAGTCAGATTGAACCAGTGTTTGGATAACTGTAAGAATGGAGCATAATGGTGTTATATTTGTGATGATCAAGTCCAGTAAATTTGAGCCCTGATAGGGGAGTACAATGTTTGGTGGACTGATGACATCTGGAAGCATTATGCATTCTTATATGTGGCAGTGCAGGTCTTATTATTTAAATTATGGAGAAATATGGACACACCACCTCCAACACACACACCCAGAATAGAGGATCTGAATGACTGGTAGACACTGAAACCTGGCATGGAGGCCTTGCTATCATTGTACTGAAGCCATATTTCAATGGTACTGCAGATATAATTATTTTCTAGTGTTAGCAGGGCTTCTGGAGTTTAGTTTGTTACTGAGACTTCTAATAGCTCTAGAATGATAAAGTCTTGATTCAGATTAGCTAGGATGGTAAATGGCAAAGACAGAAATTGCCTACAAAATGGCACATGGGGGTGGAGAAAGTATTAGTCAATATATAAAAGCTCTGAGAAGAGAGGCATGAGCCAACCCTTGCAAAGCAAGAATGACTGTCAGCCATCTTCTCCCAGGCAAACAAACATTAGATCTCCCTTTGAATGCCACCAATAACTAAGCCAAATTGTAAAGATAATTATCTCTGCTTCATATTGTAGCGTCGGTCTTGATTCGGGTAGGATATAGCTCAAGACTAGCTGCTTATCAACCTTGGAAACAAACTAGAACTCCACCCTGCCTCTCATCATATATTCTGGGGGGGGGGTTGTCATCTGTAATTTATTCACTCCCACATGAACAACAATCGTGATGTGTGTGTATGTACCTGTGGTAAAAGGACTTGATTTCTTTAGTAACCTGTCATATTTTCACTGCTGAGAGGTAACGCAGCTCACTGTCATCCTTTCATTGCAAAACCTAGTGAGTGATATGCCTGTGTCTCACACTATGAAGTCATCTATAACTGCAATATTTTCATTTGTAGTGGCTGGCCCAAGACACTTAAGGGTGACCCTTGGTATCCCCTCTCTTTCTGTGTTGTTTCTTACTTTATATGCAAGTAGTACAGTGTCTTTGTGCTGCTAATGAATTTGTATATCATGTTTATATCACACTGGTGCAGTGGATAGCACTGTCAGCTCACAGCAAGAGGTTCCCCAGTTCAATTCTTGGTGGGTGCCTTCTGTGTGGAGTCTGTATGGCATCACGGTGTTCATGTGGGTTTCACCTGGGTGCTCTGGTTTATTCCTACATTCCAAAGACATGCAGTAGGTGGATTGGACACTCTAAATTGGCCACAGCTGTGAGTGTGCATGTGAGTGTGTGGTGTCGAAGAACAACAGAAGTAGGCCTAGCCAACATCTGGCATAAACCTTGTGCAAAAATGTGAAAAAGGGTTGTGGGTGGATGGATGGATGGATGGATGGATGGATGGATGGATGGTTGGTTTATGTCTTGGAAGTTCATGAGGCTTATGCAGAGATTTCTTAAGTACCTTAGCATAATACGGTCTATTCATTTATGAGTGGTTTGAGGGGGTTGTGGGTACAGCTAACCTAGTATCACTGTTTTGTTAAGAGGCTAATCTCCAGATTTAACATATATCTCTTTCATATATAGAGAGTCAGAGTGTATGTGTGTGTGTGTGTGTGTGTGTGTGTGTGTGTGTGTGTGTGTGTGTGTGTGTGTGTGGTAAAAGTAAGCAGCTGTCAGTAAGCATGAGTCAGTTTGTGCATTGTCTCTGAGTGCCATGTGCTAACAAGCTTGCAACAGGTGGTAAAAGGGTAAAATGAGGTCCAATGGTTCCAGAAACTAGTATATAGTAAGTGACCTGGTATATAATAAGCTAGCTACAGACACAGAGAAACTCCTCTGTTTGGGTACTGTTATAGTCATAAAAGTGAAAGGAAAACATGTATATAACAGCTATAAATAAATGCAATCTGAAGGTCATGCTGCTCAACGCTAGAAGTCTAAATTTCAAAATGCATTTGCTCGAAGCACTCCTCAAAATGGAGAACATCGACATTTGTGCTGTAACGGAGACCTGGTTTAAAGCAGCAGAAAGCACCCCTGCACTACCAGGCTATAACTTATTCCACACCTTTCAGCCCCAGAACATGGACCTAAGCTCCAAAGGTGGTGGTGTCTTCATATTCATAAAGGATATGCACACCTCCAGACTAGTAGCCCAGCATAACGCATCTGAGATACTTCAGGTACAACTCACACTGTGTAAGACAGCGAGTCAGGTCGTAGCCTGCTATAAGTCCCCAACCATGTCCCAAGACTCTCACTCCATGTTCCTAAGCACCCTGGAAACTATTAGGGTCCAACCCAATGCTCCCATACTAGGTAACTTCAACTACCCCTCCATCAACTGGTAAAACTACTCATGCACCAATACACTGGTCCAAAGCTTCCTGAAATTCATCAGTTCCAATGCCCTGGACCAGCTCATTCTTACCCCCATTAGAGGAAGCAACATCCTTGACCTGATTATTACTAACATGGGTAACCGTTGCTCTGTGTAATAGTCAATTCCTCCCTGGTTAGATCCGACTACAAACTAATCATCATGGAAATCCACATCTCACCCACACCCCCCGCAAGGGTAACCACCATGAAAAACTTCTCCAAAGCTGACTTTGGGCTCCTAAAAACAAAGGTGGCTAACTTCACTGAACCCATGTCAATTTAAAATAGATGCATGACTGCTGAATCATACACCAATGCACTGTACAAACATGTACATAAATGCATGGAACTAGCCATACCCAACAGAACCAAGATGCTCTCCTCCAAGAAAAGGAAGCCAGTCTGGTGGTCCTCTACCACTAATAAACTCTACAACAGAAGGAAGAAAAAACTGTTGCAGAAAAAGGTGAAGTCCCAAGATTGGAAAAACTCCCTTATTAGCCTCAACAAAAAGTTGAGATCCCTCATCAAAACCCCTAAAGCCAGCTATGAAGGCAGAATTGCAGCAGACACTAAAAAAAAAAAACACAAATCCTTCTATAGTTATATCAAAACTCTCCATGGCAATACCCAGGTTTGCTCTGAGTTACTGCACAATGGTACCTCCTATACTGAGCCAACAGATATTGTCACATACTGGCCGACAAATTCAGCGCAAACTTTACCCCTCTCTCGTCCCCCAAAGGACCAATCACAATACTGGAGGAATGCCAGGCACCCAGCATTACTGCAGCACAGGTTAAAGCTGAATTATCCAAGGCCAAGAATACAGCTTCCATGGGACCCGACAATATCCCTGGATGTGTTCTACATGAACTACAAAGTGAACTGGCACCAAATCTGTGTGCCCTGTTCAATCACAGCCTCACCTCAGGCTTTTCCCTACAGAATGGCGCACTGCTATAGTCATTCCTCTCCAAAAAAGGGGAGCAACTACAGACCCTGGGAATTATCACCCCATTAGCCTGACAAGTCTGATAATTAAGGCTATGGAGCACATCATCATGGACCTAATTAACAAGGATATAGAGAATCTCCAAACTCTAGATCCCATGCAGTTTGGTTTTGTGAAAGGTAGATCATGCCTGCTCAACCTGGTTGACTTCTTTGAGTCTGTCACCAGAGCTGTGGATGAGGGCAAGGCAGTTCATGCAGCCTACCTCAATCTGGCCAAGCCCTTTGATACCATTCCCCACTCAGGAATTATTGATAAACTCACAAAACTAGGCATCAAGCCCTATATCACTAGGTGGGTTGCAAATTAGCTCACAGAACCCACAGTGTGAAAGTAGCGGACTCCAAGTCAGACTGCCAACCAATCACGAGTGGAGTACCACAGGGATCAGTCCTGGGTCCTCTCCTGTTTGGCACCTATGTCTCAGAAATCTAGGCCAACACAGAAGGACTCTGGCTGACCAAGTTCACAGATGACAGCAAGCTGGGCGCCATTATTAACTCCCCAACTGATGTAGACATCCTACAGAAAGGCCTCACTGAGAACAATGACTGGTGTCGAAACCATGGCCTTAAATGTAATGCCAAAAACTGCGTCATCATCCCCTTTGGGAAAAACAAAGTTCCCACTAATTACCACATTGATGGGAGCCCACTGAACACTGAAGGTGTTATAAGAGATCTGGGGACACAGGTTGACAACAACCTTTCCTTCGACCACCACATTGCCACCGTGGTCAGAAAGTCCTTCTATGTGACACATGTCATTATCCAGTGTTTTGCATTCAGGAAGAAAGAGGTCATCATCTCTCTCTCTACTCTTCCATCATTAGGCCAGTCATCGAGTATAATTCCCCATTTGGCATGTACCTCACTAGACACATGCAACAGCTGGAAAGGCCACAAAAGTACATCACGAAAAGAATCCTAGGCCTTAAACACATGTACATGGACAGACTCAAAAAACTCCAGCTATTTTCTGTCTCATATCGTCTACTAAGAGGCGATCTCTGCTTGACTTACAAAGCCATGTCTGACCCAGCTCTGTTAGAAATGCTACATCTAAAGAAATCCCAATCCCTCCGCACCACACACTTCAGAGACCTCAAACTCATTACCACAATCAACAGAACATGCTGGAGGGACAGGTTCATAACACAGAGACTTCCCATGCTCTGGAATAGACTTCCCATACATGTCAAGCAGAGCACCTCAATGGGCCTCTTCAAGAGAGATCTTGATGGACAGCACAATGGTGCAGCGGTAGCATTGTCGCCTCACAGCAAGAGGTTGTCTGGTTTGATTCTTGGCTTGGGTGCCTTCTGTGTGGAGTCTGCATGTCCTCCCTGTGTTCATATTGGTTTCCTCAGGGTACTCCAGTTTCCTCCCACATTACAAAGACATGCACCTGGATCATTTCACCCTGGGCCTCCACTGAAAATTGGCTCGTTCCAAGTCGGACTTTCCCAGTTAACAAATGTTAAATAAATAAATTGATGAGTGGATGGTAAATAGAAAGTTCACCCCTGGGATCACTCCAGAGGCTGTGCTTAATAGACGCACTGGGAACTAACATCAGGCGGCACTATACCAGGGCACTTCTATGGGCTAGGCTTGTAAGGGCTACAGGACCATTAGGCTAGTACACACCTATTAATCTATGTATCTTTTATTTGGGAGTCAAGCCTCAGTCCTCTAGCATAACATGTTGGTATCAATCCCACTGAACCAACAAGTGTCTCAGCCCTCTGGAGAGATGGGTGTTGAGTCTTCCATTAAGAGCATCATTGTTTCAGCTAGGAAACTTCCAGCAAAGTAATTAAGGTAAAATTACAAATAGGCATTCACAAATACAGTAAAAGATCTATACTGAATAGGTAATGCTCATATGGGAAGACTCAATATTCACCTGTCCAGACGCTGTTGTTGGTCCAGTGGCAGTGACAGCAGCACAATATGCTGGCAGCCAAAGGTTCCAGTCCCCAGATGATAGCCAGTATTACCCATTTTTATTTCCAGGACTCTAAAAGTGCCAAAACAGACTTGCTCTGGGTGTGTCTGTGTGTGTGTAATCACCATGCTGGGGGGATGATGGTTCACAGCTGAAAGGATAAAGGATAAAGCTCTTGAAGAAAAACTTAACTCTCAAATCTCTCCAGAAGCTCTTGTTGATCCAGTAGCAGTGACACCAGCAGATTATGCTGGAGATCATGAGTTCAAATCCCAAATTAAAGATAATACTATCCTCCTGCTTCAGGGACTCTACTAAGCTAGGTTAAACGTTTTATCCATTTTAGACCTTTATATCCTGCTTAATAGAAAAAAATACTGGTAAGGTAAATTTTATAAATGTTTGTTATAAGCTATGTACCTATCAATGATATTACCAATAAATTGTAAGCTTCTAATACAGGGATTACCAATTATATACTGCCTGATAAAAATATGATAAGGTAAAATATTGTTAAGCTAACTGTGTACCTTGTTAAGGGGTTGTCAGCAAATTGGGATTTGAAAAGATTTTTTCTGTTTTACCCTTGGCTCACCTTGTAGCAACACTGTACCTCCCTGTGCCACTAAATCTTGATGAGGGGAAGATGTTACCATAGTGTAAGAAAGGGGAGAGGGGTGCAACTTGGTGCAGCACATCATTTCCCCATACAGATAGGAGGCGAAGGCTGCAACCTGATGCAGCAAGATGTCCCTGAACTAACGTATGGCAAGGATTGAGAAGCCAAGCAACTCAAAGCTGGAATTTCAATTCAGTATATGGAGGAGTCATAGTATATGGGCCACACAGTCTGTAGTGAAATTTAAAACTCACTTGTGACTATGGATTGCACTAAGTCCACCACTTTGCAGCTCAGTAAAGCACAGCCAGATAAATGAAAATGGTGTGCAAAACAGAGCAATATAACTACTAAAGAAAAATACTCTTTTGAATGTCTGTCATGAGTGTATTTTTGGAACACCTGCAAATGTACCTTCTCTTACAAGATGAAGTGTTCTAAACTAACAGAAAACATTTACCACAGTAAGCAATAAGCAGGAGTACTGTAGCTCAGAATAGTAAATGAACAAGAAATAATCACTTCCATGTAATTGCAGGGACAGATTTAAACTCAAATCAATTAAATAAGTCACAGTCAGACACAGCAATATCATTGTTGTGCAACTCAGAGCAAACCTGTCAAATGGAGTGCAATGGCATGCAAAGAAGGGCAATATAGCCGATACAAAACATATGTGGGTATATGTAAGAGAATCTGTGCTCCAAAGCATCATAGCACTGATCATTGTCACAAAATGATCATAACCAAGACACTGACAGTGAAATATGCATGCACCAAAATAAACGCCTGGAGCATGCAAACAAAAAGCATATTTATTATGTATACCACAATAGTGCGGAAAGGGCATATGACTTTACCTGCTTTAACAGTGATCTCACACTGTCACTATATTTCAGCTGTTCTCATGATCAAATGTGGTGAAGAGAACAGCTGTCAAACAAATGACAAAAGAATCTATACAGCTATATTGTCTATAACAGCAGTGCCCAAACACCAGGCCATGGACCAGTACCGAGCCATGGATCATTTGGCCCAGGTCCACACAGAAGGAATAAAAAACTTTTTATTTTTATTTTATTTCAATTTTATTGACTGTCAGAGTCTGCAGGGTGTTTTATTTTGAAAAATGGACAGATCACCTCCCCATCACTTGTCTGTGCCTCATTCCCACACTTGTCTAAGTCACAGTTTTGATGCCTGAGAAATTAGGCACACAACTTAACCCTACATAAAATGAGTAAAACAACAAATATCATGCTAGACTAAGCCTTATATAGCATAATTGTAAAACAATGTGACTGCCAAGCCCCCGCCAACTCCCAATATTTTTTCAGAATAGTTACACATGTTATAAAGTCTTCCTGTTTTTAATGGTTTTTATCTTATGGAAGTTTTCTGTGAAAAACAAGAGCACTTATCTCAAACCTACTGACTAAATTACCTTAATGGCAGCTACTCCTGGACTTGTGTAATATTTGCTGTTTTATCAGTTTACTTGTTTGCGTTCATTATTTAAAATGAATGCAAACAAATGTTTCTGGAGAGCTTCTTTGGAAAAGGAGAAAGACTAAATGATGAGACAGCAGAAGACCCTAAGACTGCCAACAAAAAGAAAGCAGAATTTAAAAGAAAATACCAAGAGTCCTACTTAAACTATGGGTTTATCGCAACAGGTGGTTCATTTGCTCCAAGCCTGCTATGTATAATATGTGGTGACCAGCTATCCAATGAGGCCATGAAGCCTTTGAAACTGCTTCGCCACATAGAGACCAAGCAGCCTGCATTAACAGACACATCTTTGGAGTTTTTTGAAAGAAAAAAAAATGTGAGCACGAAAGACAGACGCAATTATTGAAGGCCACCACATCAACAAATCCGTCTACACCAAGAGCATCATACTTAGCGGCTAAGTGTATTGCTAAGGCTAGAAGCCTTTTACTATTGGTGAAGACTTGATCTTGCCTGCTGCTAAGGACATTTGTCATGAACTTTTAGAACAAGCTGCAATTAAAAAGGTAGCAGTGTTTCCTCTTTCGGCTAGCACCATCACTAGAAGAATTGATGAAATAGCAGAGGACATTGAGGCACAATTGTTAGAGAGGCTTAATGAATCACCATGGTACACAATCCAGGCTGACGAGTCTACTAATGTTGACAACAAGGCAATAATTCTTGTTTTTGTGTGATGTATATTTCAGGAGGATGTGCATAATGATATGTTATGTGTATTATCATTGCCAAGTAACACCTCAGCTGCAGAACTATTCAAGTCTTTGAATGATTATATATATATCAGGAAAACTGAATCAGTCCCTTTATGTTGGTGTATGCACAGACAGAGGTGCTGCCATGACTGGATGGCTTTTTGGTTTCACTACTCAAGTCAAGGAGGTTGCGCATGAAGGTGAGTCTACGCTCTGTGTCATTCACAGATAAATGCTGGCTAGCTGTAAAATGTCACCGGAATTTAACACTCTCCTCCAAAAAAAAGGAAGCCAATCTGGTGGTCCACAGCCATCAATAAATTCTATAACAGAAGGAAGAAACAGTTGCAGAAAAAAATGAAGTCACAAGACTGGAAAACCTCCCTTATCAGTCTCAACAAAAGCTGAGATCCCTTATCAAATCCTCTAAAGCCAGCTATGAAGGCAGAATTGCAGATGACACCAAAAACAACCACAAAGCCTTATATAGCTATATCAAAAATCTCAAAGGCCATACCCAGATTTGGTCTGAGTTATTGCAAAATGGCACCTCCTATACTGAGCCAACAGATATAGCCCACATACTGGCCGACAGATTCAGTGCCAATTTTACCCCTCCCCCCCAAGGGCCCTATCACAATACCAGAAGAAAGCCTGGTACCCACCATTTCTGTGGCATAGGTAAAAGCTGCATTGTCCAAAACCAAGATTACACCGTCCATGGGACCTGATAATATCCCTGGCTGTGTCCTACCTGAGCTAAAAAATGAACTGGCACCACATCTGTGTGCCCTGTTCATTGACAGCCTTACCTCAGGCTATGTCCCTAATGAGTGGCACACTGCTACAGTCATCCCACTCCATAAAAGGGGAGCAACTACAGACCCTGGGAACTATTACCCCATTAGCCTGACGAGCCTGGTATGCAAAGCTATGGAACACATCATCATGGACCTGCTTAACAAAGACATATGCAATCTCCAAACTCTTGATCCCACACAGCTTGGCTTTGTCCAGGGGAGATCCTGTCCTGCTGAACCTGGTTGACTTCTTTGAGGCAGTCACCAAGGCTGTGGATGAGGGTAAGGCAGCCTACCTCAACCTATCCAAGGCCTTTGATACCATTCCCCACTCAGGTATTATTGATAAACTCACCAAACTAGGCATCAATCCTTACATCACTAGGTGGGTTGCAAATTGGCTCACAGGCAGGACCCACAAAGTGAAAGTTGCGGATTCCAAGTCAGACTGTCAATCAGTCAGGGTTCATTCCTGAGCCCTCTCCTATTTGGCATCTACTTCTCAGAAGTCCAGAGCAACACAGAAGGTCTCTGGCTGACCAAGTTCACTGATGACTGCAAGCTATGGGTCATTATCAATTCCCCAGGTGATGCAGACATCCTACAAAAGGGCCTCTCTGAGACCAATGACTGGTGTCAGAACCATGGCCTGAAGCTTAACTCCAAAAAATGTGTTATCATCCCCTTTGGAAAAAACTCAGTTCCCATGAATTACCACGTTGATGGGAGCCCACTGAGCACTGAAGGTGCCATAAGATATCTGGGCACCCAGATCAACAGCCACCTCACCTTCGACCACCACATTGCCACTGTGGTCAGAAAGTCTTTCTACGTGGCACATCTTATAACCAAAGATTTCACATCCAGGAAGAAAGAGGTCATCATCAGACCAGTCATCAAATAAAATGCCTGTACATGACCAGACACATGCAACAACTGGAGAGACCACAAAAGTACCTCATAAAAAGGATCCTAGGCTTTAAACACATGTCTTACATGAACAGACTCAAGAAACTTCAGCTGTTCTCAGTCTCTTATTGTCTACTTAGAGGTGATCCCTACTTGACTTACAAAGCCATGTCTAACCCAGCCCTACTTGAAATGCTACACCTAAAGAAATCCCAATCCCCCACACCACACACTCCAGAGATCACAGCCTCATTACCACAATTAACTGAACATGCTGGAGGGACAGGTTCATCTCACCAAAGACTGCCCATACTCTGGAATAAGCTTCTCATTCATGTCAAGCAGAGCACCTTACTGGCCTTCTTCAAGAGAAATCTTGACAAGTGGATGGGTAACAGAAAGTTCACTCCAGGGATCATTCCAGTTGCCCTACTGGATATGGGCACTGTGAACTAACATCGGGTGGCACAGTGCCTGGGCAATTTTTTTTGGGCTAGGCTTGTAAAGGCTCCAGGGAAAATTAGCCTAGTACACACTTATGAACCTATGAACAGCATTTTGAATGATGTCATTAAAGTTATTAACCACATCAAAGTACATGCTTTTAACTTGTGCCTGTTTGAGCAGCTTTGTGAGGAGATGGAGGCAGAGCACAAATGTCTTCTCTTATACACAGAGGTTAAATGGCTTTGTAAAGGTAGATCGCTGGCTAGAGTGTTTGAGTTATGAGAGCCGCTCCAGAGATTTCTTTTAGAAATACAGTCACCACTGACAACACATTTCAGTAACATGGAATGGATCGCAAAACTTGCGTACTTGTGTGACATATTCAACCTGCTCAATGAACTCAATTTGTCACTTCAGGGAAGAATGACAACTGTCTTCAAGTTGGCAGATAAAATGGCTGCAATCAAAGCTGAACTGGAACTGTGGAGAAGGTGGGTTAACAACGGGATATTTGACATGTTTCAAACATTAGCAGGGATTTTGGAAGAGACTGGGTCTGGGCCTTATAAGTGGTGCACAATCACCTATATTTGCTTTTAAAAGAGTTCAAGCATTACTTCCCAACTGCAAAGTACCCATGAACTACGAAGGAATTTATCCATGATCCATTTGTATACATGCCAGGTAAAGCGACCTTGTCAGTGCTTGAAGAAAATAGACTTCTTGAGATTCCAAATGACAGTGGTCTTAAAAGTATGTTTGAGACAACTTCAGCTCTGCTGACATTGTAGATTAAAATCAAGGTGGAATATCCTGAGAGCACCACAAAAGCACTGAAAACTCTGCTTTCATTTCCAGTACCCTATTTTGTGAAGCAAGGTTTTCTACAGTGAAAGCAACCAAAACAAAATTATAGAGTAGACTGGATATAAGGAACACAGTTCAGGTGTCATTGTCTCCCAACACCCCAAGATGGGACCGTCTTATTGCAGGAAAACAAGCTCAGGGCTCCCAGCGATTCTGTGTTATGGTGAGTTGTATTTATTATGCACTTTATTATGCTCTATTATGCACATGCGATGGCTGATCCATGGAAAATTGTCTTACATGAAACAGGTCCTTGGTGCAAAAAAAAGGTTGGAGACCACTGGTCTATGAGACTGGTCTATGAGACCAAAGCAGTAATCCAAATAAAACTTCTTTAAATGAATACTGCCTTAAGTTGACTTATTTCAAAGATTTGAAGGGATTTAATATGAAAACTCTGGAACTTGTAGATAGAAGCTGAGGTTCAATCTCCTTCCTGAACCACAACCTGCTCTTGAGCTGCTCTCTTTACCATGTGTTTGTTCATCCTGGCTGGGGCCTCTTGGCTACCCCCAGGTTGGTTTTGCTTAGATTGGATTGCTTCCACCACTTGGGACCTTTACCTTTATTCATATTAATGACATAAGTGCTTTGCAGTAGCTCACCTCTTTCTGGGCTCCATTGGCTGGAAAATTATCCTAGTCCCTTCATGTGTCTTCCACAAGATTCTCTCATTTTGCAATACTTCAGTTAGAACCGTTCGCCCAGGCTCAGGATCCCACTTCAAGAGAGGTACTTCTCTAAACTGAATGTGTTACAGCCCTCCTTTTTATATGCCACTTTATAGGATAGCTGGCCTCTTTAACAAAATCTTCCAAGAACGTTCTCTGCCTAATACTCTGCATACCTGAGGATCTCAAGGCAGACCCATAGCCGGCTCATCTAGCGCGCAGTATAAGTCTTCTAAGTCCCATTCCACCCCTTAGCTGTTCAAGTAAGCAAATTACTTTGACTGACTGTATGAAGCTAATCCCTAAAGTCTAAAGCATGCCTTCAAGTTCTTTGTGTGAAAAGCAAAAAAAAAAAAAAAAAAACTTTGACTCAGCTGACTGTAGGAAGCCGATTGGTCCATCGGCTTGCATACAGTGAAATCTTCTGCCCCCTTAACTCTTCTAGAGAAGAACAAAAAGAAAAAAGAATGAACTGATTCTGTACTGGAATTTCATTATTGCTGCAGCAGGGGCCGTCAGTGGTACACTATATCCCTTTGCACCCAGGACAATTGACCCCTTCAACCCACCCATACATACAGCCTCAAGGCACCAACTCTTTTTATGCTGTTTTTAAAGAAGTAGTTCTATTTATAATATTTACAGCAATAGATCTGTTTATGATAACACTATTTATATTGTTTTATATCACTTTTACATCACTTTGGGGAGCCTTGTTGGCAAGAACTGTCACATTATTGTGAACGCAAATGCACACACACACATACACACACCACCCATTCTGATGAGTTTATCCTTTTCTTGGTGAAACCTAAGCTTTCATTTTATTTCATTGTTGCACAGTTCTTCCAAGAATATCTGAAAAAATAGATCTCTAGAAGGATTTGTTGGTATGTAATATTTTCCAGACAAACTTCCAAAGCTTCTAAATAAATCAGCATAATTCAGAAAATACAATCCTTAGAGATGATTTTAGCTCCCAAAATACTGACTTTGTAAACAACTTATGACAAAGAAATATGCTCATATTTTAACTGGCATTTCAAACAAAAAGTATGAAGTATAACCAGGAACAAAATCTCTGTGTCACAATACTCAGTTTCTAACACAGACACTGTAGATGACCTTCTTGCAGCCAGGGGTTGTTTACTTCCATACAGTATAAAACTAGAAAAAAAGTAATGATGATGTATATGAACTTTTAACATACTAATGCCGAGCAATAGGTAGTAGCATATTTTGTGGTATGCATTCCTTCTTCTTCCAGTTGTAGTGATTAACAATCAGTCAATATATGGGTGTAAATATGTTGTCTTGACTAGTTTACCAAGTCAATCATTTGGGCAGTTAAAATCTCCAGTAGCAATGACATTTTCATTTATTTTTGCACCCTAGACTTTACATACTTAATCCTAATGCTCTGTAGCCCACACAGACGGCATATGACAGATGCCTATATTACATTCAATAGCACTGAAATTAAATAATGAGCAGTTTCTAGTCATATATTGCTTTCTTGGCTACTGGCTTTGAATGTTATTTTACAAATCCTGAGACTCTGCCACCTATCTTACTGGATCTGTGCAATAAAAAATATATTACCTGGAGTTTGTGACATACATTTTGAATATTTAAACCAGGTTTCAGAAATGCTGTTTGCATCAACATCCCCCAAGCTAAGAAACACTTTTAAATCACCAATCTTATTGCTTAGTTATTTGATATTTAGCAGTCATATTTTATCTGTGATTTTTTTATCTTATGTATTTTTTTATTCATTCACTGTATCCCCTAATGCACACTTTTGCAGTCTTGAGCTGTAGCCATTGGTCAGCAGCCCTTTTATAAAAAAGACCATGTCATATTTCTCATAGTTCTTTTTGTTGCCTAACTAAATGGTCATTCTAATCAGCTATAGTGTCACCAAGTCATTCTAAGTTTCATCTCTCACCGTTCTCTCTAAATTTCATACTACTTGTCACTTCAAACTGGAAACATACTAATTTTTTTACAGGATAAATGATGTCCACTGAGAAAATTAGAAAGAAGTACCCTTGGGCTCAACACATTTCCCTGCTCACCCCAAGATGATAAACACCATTGTGTTTTTTTGTTTGGAAAAGAGCATGGTATAAAAATGTGGTCACTGTGATACTAATAAATTAGTTGCAAGAGCTAAGAATATTACAGCTTTTAGTGGATGGAGAAGGCTACAAGACATTTCATCTAATGTTGTTACATCTCAGTCAAGAACTTTGTCTGAGAAACAAAAGATATATAGACTTAAGCATGAGGAAAAACACTAGGACTGTCCTAAAACTATAAAATAATTAAATAAATATGGAGTCATTTAAACTTTCTAAGGAATGGCCACAGCTGCACCCAGGCCTAACTTTCTGAGTATTGTTAATTCCTTGCTGGATGTTAGACTCAATGTTTGTCCATCTAGTACCCAAATAGAAATCATTTCAGAACTTTCACACAGAAGTAACTTTCACTTTGATAGAAAGGATATTCTCTAACATGGATATCAATAGACTGTCATCCAGGCCAGGCCCTGAATCTACTATTTTAATTTTTTTTACTTCCGGAGACTGAAGGTGTTTCTCCTAGTCCATTTGAAACAAAAGAATCCAAAGTTACAGTGGGGATATGGAGGATCCAGATGCTAGGTGGGCAGATATTAACATCCAACATTTTCCTTTGAAGAAGCAGGTATCCAGTCCTTTGAACTCTATGCTACAGGTGTACAACACTCAAGACACTAGAACTGCAAATGTTTTCCTGTGAGGAAGCAGACAACTGATCCCCTGATTTCATCTGGGTTAGTATGTAAGACTCAAGACACTGTTCTGCTTGGCACCAGAGGATTCTATGTCATTTGTAGGTAACAAAATGAAAACACAAAGGTATCTTGACCTTGTGCTGAAGGCTGCATCCATCTTCAAGACTTTACCCAAGCTATGTACTTCAGGGAAAGGTCCCGAAATAGAGAATAAGGAAGCAAGCTTCTGTCACCATCTATTTTGAGTGGAAGGAAGATCACAAATTAACCTACTCAAATGTGATGCCTTCTTCTCTGAATTATAAAAGCAATGAAAATGAGGGTTCTTTATCTTTGGGCTTCCCTGTAGGGAATACATCTTTTGGTGATATTATTAATTTAATGAAAAAGCACCAAAAGTAATTACAAGCCGACTTAACCTATTCTAATTGGCCTACTGCTCTAATAATTTTCAGATTCTGAAATACCTGATTAGCCTTCTGTAGACTAATGCTTTAACCACCATGTTACATGTGCTATGGAATGCAAGAAATTTGTAAACTATTTACATTAATGAATAATAATGTTTCTACAACTCTACAGATGTATATTTTAACTTGAACATGTAATAAGGTTATAACTTAAAACAGACCCTTATGGCCAAGTCCACCAACCTAGGGCTAACATTAATTATTCCTAGGTTCATAGTTAGTTACTTGGTAAGCAGGCTAGGAGACCACTGAGGCACCTGGCCTAATTTCTCAATTGCCTCAGACCACTGTCTGGTTAAAGTGACTTAATCAGAGATGTATACTAGGCAATTAAAGGTTGAGGGAATCAAACCCTGGAGTACAGGGTGCAGTTGTTAGCATGCAGACTTAAACATCTACACTAATTGTAAACTAATTAATTAACTAAGACGAAGTAATGTAAAATTATCTGTTAAGCAGATCAGATGGGTGAAGCTGTATCAGCTTAAGCCTGTAGGCATTTGTACTTTCCACTCTCTCCTATCATGGCTTACACTAGGTAAGATAAAAGTAGACTGCTAAAAAATTATTTTGGTGATCATAACTTGTTGAAACACAAAAATAATTTACACAAGTGACACAGATTGTAAAGAATGATTTTTTTTTTCTTTTGCAGTGGGGTAAGCTCCCACGCTCCTAGAATGTGTGTATACCAATTCCTGAATATACAACAAGTCTTGAGTAAATAGTTTATTTGACCATTATGACCAGGCAACAAAGTTGCAATCAACTGATTAATGAATTGCAGGATACTCCATGTGATGACATTTTTAACAGATTTATCCAAGAACCTATCAGCCACGGCATGGCATTAAGGGAAAAAGACCTGACTATGGCTCAGGTAACCCAGGTTTGATCAGTAGCTTGGGCATCTAAGGCACAAAAGGAAGGATGGGTGCACCTATCCTTGGGAAAGAACAGATGTTAACATGCTCCTTGAGGAAAATCCCTGGTGGAGGTTTCAGAGACATATGAGGGTGTCATAAGTGGGAATAGATAGATAGGGGAATATTTCCTGAGTCCTGTAGGGTGGGGCAATATGCTGTACATCTAGATTGCACTTTCCCCACTGGACATTACAGATATGCAGGGTGATATGGGAAGTTTGGGTATAAGCATTGTGACAACCCCTCTCTGGGCCAGTGATCAAGGAGCTTCAATCCTCACCACTGACACATGTGGGAAACATTCTCTTTCCGAAAAAATAGATAAATACAGTATTTCCAGATGCAGTTCTCTGTACCAAGTACAATTTTCCTTAAGAGCACACAGGCAATGCAGTCAGCCCAGGGTATGGATTTCTTTATATCTGCCTCCCTCCAGGGCACCAATAAGGGTCCCCACTAGCACAGCTACAGGGTTAAGTCCTCAGCTGAGTGTCCAAGTCAAGTCCTCCAGTGCCCTCTCTGTGAAACCAGTGCTTCGTGTCCCTGGACCAAGTAGCTGACACACACACACACACACACACACACACACACACACACACACACACACACACACACACATGCACACACACACACACACACACACACACACACACACACACACACACACACACACACAAACACACACACACAGGGGTACAAACACATGTGAGATTTAATTTTTCACACACACAGACCTGGAAAAGGCTGGCACAGATTTACCTGCTGTGCCCCCTTCTGCCCACAGTGTAAAGTAGTTATCACTGCCACCAGACTCTCCACAATCAGCTACTCTAAGGCCCTTAACAAACGGTGTCCAATTATGCTGTGTAATTTCAATACTAATACAAATGGTAGTCGACCAAGTCAGAGAAGCCTCAATACAGAAATAAGATGATCAGCTTTAACAATTGGCTTAATTTCTGGTGTCATTCAAAGGGGATCCAGTGTCTGTCTGCCTGGGATGACATGCTGGACAGCACACACACTGCGCAAGGGACGGCTTGCACCTGTCACCCTGGGATTCGGATATTGGCAAAGGCTCTTGCCACCCCATAGTGCCTTTTAGGCAAGGCTCAAATTCTAAACCTACCACCCTAGAACACAAAAAGGAAAAAACTAAGGGTAATGCTGCTCAATGCCAGAAGTCTAAATCTCAAAATGCACGACCGAGGCCCTTCTCAGTATGGAGAACATCGATGTCTGTGCTGTGACAGAAACCTGGTTCAAGGCTCCTTGAGAGCACCCCAGCACTATCAGGTTTTACCTCATACCATGCTCCAGCCCCAAAATCCGGACAATACCAAGAAAGGAGGGTATCCATATTCATCAAGGACACCCACACCTCAAGACTGGTGGCAACGCACGATGCATCGGAAACCATCCAGGTGCAATTAACCATAGGCAAGACTGCTCTGCAAATTGTAGCATGTTACAGGCCACCTCACAAACTCAGGAACCTCACATGGCCTTCCTGAAAACACTAGAGGGACAAATGTATCACCAAACACCGTCATACTAGGTGACTCCAATTACCGTAATATAGACTGGGAACGCTACTCAAGCTCAAACACGCTAGGCCAAAAGTTCCTGGAATTCATAAACTCAAATGCCATGGAACAACTAGTCACCATCCCCACAAGAGGAGATAGCATACTTGATCTCATCATCACGAACATGGGAGCACAATGTTCAACACGAAGTATACCCCTCACTGGTGAGATCAGATCACAAACTAATCTCACTGGAGGTCCTCATCCCAACCCCACCTGAAATAAAAAAGACCACAGTAAAGAACTTCGAAAGGCCGACTCACACTTCTAAAGACTAGTGTGATCTCCTTTAAGGCCCCGAGCTGGCGGAAAACAGTACTCAAGCCGCTGAATCACTTACAAATGCCTTCTACCAGCACCTGCAGGACTGCATGGATAAGGCAATCCCAAACAAAACAAAGACTCTTTGTACCAAAGGCAAGCGTCCAGTCTGGTGGACCCCAGCCATAAACAAACTCTACAACAAAAGAAGGAAGCTACTACAAGATAGAACAAAATCCTTAAAAGGTAAGACACCCTTGATCAATATAAGTAAAAAACTAAGAGCTCTCATAAAATCATCCAAAGCAAATTTTGAGAGAAAAATAGCTAAAGACTCAAAAGACAATCATAAGCTCTTCTTTAGCTACGTTAGAAACCTGGGAGGAAACTCCCAGATATGCTCTGAACTAGTTCAAAATGATGTGAAGATTACTGATCCTACAGACATTGCCAACATACTGGCTGACAGGTTCAGTGCAAACTTCCCCCTCCCCAAATGATTATATCCCCCCCAAAAATTTGCAGCCCAAGTGAGAACTGCTCTCTCCAAAGCAAAAACACAGCATCCATGGGACCAGATGGTGTCCCGGCTGTGTGCTCCACGAAACTCAATGAGAATTAAACCCACAGCTAGAACAGCTGTTTAATCAAAGTCTTACCTCTGCAAAGCCATGGAGAGGATCATAATGGACCTCATAAATAAAGACATAGGGAATTTGCAGACTTTGGATCCAACCCAGTTTGGCTTTGTCAAAGGCAGATCATGCCTTTAAACTTGGTTGACTTTTGAAAAACCACCAACAAGCCATGGCGAGGAAAGGCAGTCCATACAGCCTACCTCGATCTGGCGAGGCCTTCGATACAATTCCCCACTCGTGTATCATTGAAAACTCATCAGCTTAAATGTTAACCCATACATCACAAGATGGGTTGCAAACTGGCTGAGTGACAGAACCCACAGGGTCAGAGTTGCTGGCGCCATGTCAGACTCAAAGCCCGTCACAAGTGGTGTCCCACAGGCTCAGTCCTGGGCCCACTTGTTTGGCATCTACTTTTCAAGTACAAGCAAACACAGGAGGGTTATGGCTGACAAAGTTTGCAGATGACTGCAAACTGCATAGTAGAAACACATCTGACACAGATATCCTACAGAAGGGTCTCACAGAAGCGGATAACTGGTGCCAGAGCCATGGCCTAAAGTTAAATGCCAAAAATGCATAGTCATATTCCTTCGGGAAGAACAAGGTTACCCCCTAGCTACCAAATTGGTGGCAATCCACTGAGCACAGAAGAAGTTATCAGAGACCTGGGGACCCAGGTTGATAGTAGTCTGTCATTCGACACCCATGTAGCTAAAGTAGTTAGAAAGACCTTCTACATTGCCCACCTTATCATGAAGGGATTCTTATCTAGATCAAGGAGGTCATGGTCTCCCTTTACTCATCACTCATCAGACCAATGATTGAGTACAATGCCCCATTCGGAATGTATCTGACCCGACACTTGCAGCAGCTGGAGCCAAGGCCACAAAGTTCCTCACCAAAAGGATAAAGGGTCTCAAAATCTGTCCTATGCTGCCCGACTGAGAAGAACTCCAGCTCTATCAGTCGCCCACCTTTGCTCAGAGGTGACCTTTGCCTAACATATAAGGCCATGTCAAACCCAGATTTGATGAATATGCTTCACCTCAAAAATCTAGATCCATCAGAGTCACAAAGGGGAGACTCAAACACCGACCACGACCATTAATAGGACGTGCTGGAGGGATAGATTCACCCAAAGACTCTATGCTGTGGAACAAAATCCCGGTATATGTGAGGCAGAGCACCTCGCTGGCCTTGTTCAAGAGAAATCTTGACCAATGGATGGGAGATCGCAGATATACCCCAGGGATTACCTCAGTGTCACTGCTCGACAGAGGCACAGCAAAATAATGGGTATAGTTCCCCATACTAAAGGGGTGGCGAAAAAAAAAAGCGATGGGCTAGGCTTATAAATGCCCTCGGGCAGATAGCCTAGTATGAACCTATGAACCTATGAACCTATGAGTGGCCCACACAAATATAAGCACTCTCAATGGTTAAATACTTTCTAAAAGGACCAGCCACAATAACATTTTTAAATATATTTCATAATAAATAATAAAAGAACATGAAAATACTGACTATTATATTTACACTAAACCACAGAGTTCAAATCACAGGAAATAATGAAAATGACATCAATGGACAGGCTCAGACAAATAAAAAAAAAACAATATCTAAACTTAGCTTCACTATATTTCCTGACTAAATCTAGGAGAATTACTATTCCCTACTTCCTTAATAGAGCAACGGACAATGTGATGAATGGTCCTTCTTGTTCTCAGGCCCAAGACAAAATACTCAATACTGAGAGATTTATTTTTGTAATATCTAGAATTTCCAAGATAGCTGGTAGAATGACCTCATCTGGTTCTCCCACTATTCTCCTTTGAATCTTGAGACATAATGTTAACATAGATATGATAAGATGCATATCTAAAGTTTTGCTAATGTTTATGGCAATGCCTGGGGCTTCCCCTCTTTTTACTGAGCTAATGAACAAAGGCTTCTTCCAGACATTCTGTCTCCAGCCCTATTCAGAGTTGTGAGATAAACACTTCTATGGCCGAACAGGTAGTCCAATTAGCAGTATTTTTCTTAAAGTAAGAAATAAGCTAGCTGTTTAACCCCCTTCTCTTCCATTGTCCTTTGGTAATATATATATATATATATATATATATATATATATATATATATATATATATATATATATATATATATATGTATATATACACGTACAGGCTCATATGTATATTCCTTATCTGTCCAGTAGGACCCACTGTTGATATATTTTTTAACACTAGCAACTTTACAAACACATTTTGATTTTCAAATGCCATACAGTTCTAATACATTTGTAACATAAGGATCTGTACAAATCAGTTTGATATTCAAATGCCGCACAATTCTAATACATTTGTAATATAACCATTTATGCAATTCAGTTTGATATTCAAATGCCATACAGTTCTAATACGTTTGTAACACAAGCATCTTGTATAAATCAGTTTGCTATTCAAAGAACATATCATTATTTACAGAACACCAGCTGGCTATGCTGGTACTAGCACATATCATCACAAGCATAAATGTCCTCAACGGCAACTTGATGCTGAATTGGGATACCTTCATCTCTTCACTGTCCTAGAGCATGGGCAGGAGTAAGTCTGGGGGCAGACAGGAGGTAGATCTGGTGGATAAAGAAGAGGCACCACTGTCAGCCAATGGACAGCTGCAGGGAAGAACAATACTGAAAAAAAGAGTTATCCAAGAATCTAATACCGTGCCACATGCTCCCATAAAAACAATATTTGTTTCATAGGTAAGGAGGGTAGTAGCATAACTATTTATACAAAATTATGGTGACTGACCCTTCCAGAATATAATGAGAATCTAACAAAAGGTCAGGCACCACCCTGTCTTTAGAGCTCTTCCATCAGCCAAAGAAACAAGATCCTGACAAATTTGGAAAAAAAAGGTTTACAATGTAGCTACTTTGGATGTGACTGCTCTCAAGCTAAATCTGAAAAAGTCCATATAAAACCAAAATTTTATATACAATAATAAAATGTTAGCACTTTCACGTTGTCATCAATGCTTCATCAGACACTGAATAAAAACAGGTGTAGCAAAGCATTTAGACATTCAATGAGCCAATCAAAAACACCATCTCTTGCAAACGTAATACAATGTAAGTTAGACTCTTTTAAAGCTAACCATTCATGTGTCAGGTTGTCAGTCCCAACAAATTATATAAATGCCTAAAACAATTATTCAAAATATAAATAAAGTTGTCATAAAATCATAAGTCAAAACTTGTTTCTTCACTAATGATCTAAAGCTCTGGTCAAACAGAGGGAATGATGACGTTCCTATGAAAAAGCCTAACAGCTAGGAAACAGCAATTGACCCCTGTGGTACACAACTAGTTCCTTTTCTTCAAATACTGTCCCTTTCACCTCAGTCCTCTGTGTCCTATTAGATATGCATCAAGGTATTTCCTTATTATGGATCCTACCACTAACTCCTTCACATTCTCATTTCAAGACTGAATCAAATCCTTCCTGAAGTCCAGTGAGACCACACATATCAGTTCTGTATTTATCAAATTCTCCTATAACCCACTCATAAAACACGGTCATATTTTTCAAACAACTCTTCTTCTTCTTCTTCTCAAGGAACCCATGTTGACTGCTGTCCTCTAAGAAAGCATATAGCATTTCTTTTAGGATCCCCTGCTTGACTTTCCCTGTTACTGCTATTAGACTAATAGGCCTGTAGTTTTCTGCATGTTTCTTGGTCCTTCCTTGATTTCAGATTTAGAATAAAATAGGGTTGTTGGGATTCAGTGGGAACTGTCAGCTTGAGTAAATAGTTTTATAGAGCCCATCAGTTAACATCAAAGTGAGACTAATGAGTGTTGTCTGATAACCCTAAATAAACCCGATTGAAAACTGCCTAATTACTATTACATTTCATTTTTGTTTCTCTAGGTAGTTTGTCTTAACACAATTGTAACTGTTCAGTTAATGTTTTGTTCTTTAATGTTCATTGATAGGACTTTAATATGTGCCAATGTTTGTTCAAACTTAAAATGTTTTATTCACAAAGGATGCCACTAAGTGAAATGGGCTGGGGTTTTGTTGTGAGCTATATATGCATCTTCTTAATAACATTTTCATATTTTTAGCCATTCTTGTTTATTGTAATTCTAAGTAATATTTGTATGTGCATACATTTTTGATTGGATACATTTAGAGTGACAGTGTTGTGTTCCAACATTTAATATACCATAAAATATAATCCTGCAATGTATGAAACATTAATCATCTCTCTCTCTTTATATATATATATATATATATATATATATATATATATATATATATGAATGATGTTATGTTATGACTGGATATTTCAGTTAACTGATTTCAGGAGAAGACCATAGCAACAATTGCAGTTCTAAGGAATATACCCCAAAGAGAACAAAATAGGTTAGGTATTTCCAAACTTCCAGCATTTCTATACCAGTCCTGTAGCATATCTATATATGACCCATAACCCCACTCCAAGAATCATAATTTTGTCTTTCTTCATAAGTCATTAGAATGACCTTTTCACCTTTAATACAAACAGCAATGGCATTGATTCCTTGACTGTCTCCATAGCAACCCACTTAACCTTATCCCTTTCATTCTCAGGAGATAGCCTTTCAGACTTGGTGATACCTCTCTGTAACTGAGATATGACAATCTTATAGCAGCGACAGTCTTGTACTGATAATGACAATAATGAGTCCTTATTGCCAATAGGCATGCAGCTTTCCTAACCTGCACAGCACTGCCGCAGAACTGCTGCTACTCCGTTGTATTCAAGTCAGGAAGCATCTGAAATGCAAGTTATAGCAAGGAATCTGTGTGAAAAGAAAATCCAAAGGTCCAAATTTCACACATTTTATCTCAGCTGTTGACAAGTTTTAAATCAATGTTGCTTTTGCTCCTTGTAGTTTTCCTGTACTTGGCCTTTTTTTAATGAATAACATCTTGTTCTAAGCTGTCCAGAAAAAGGAGTGTTTCCTGCCAAGGAAAGGAAAGACTTTTTTACTCTCCCTGCTTTCCTTCTCAAAAACATACTAGAAATAAAAACCCAAGAGAATGTTCATCCATATGTTATCACCATAACTCTCAACATCTAAACACTGAAAATAATAGCCATGGCCTTTGAAAATTAAAACAGATGGTCCAAATGAGGAGCACTTTCCTATTTTTCAGAACAGAACATTTTCAGATGGCAGACCTCATACTGTTAGTGACAATGAAACTTTGTACATGCTTGCATTAGTCAATTAATAACACATGTGCCTTCAAACAAGCTTGACTTCATGAGGAAAACCAGTAAATCTAGGAGGAACAAGGCTACATATCAGGGCCAGAATCACAGTGCTATAGCATAGCAACTAAGAAATATGTTTGTCAGTGTATCACTCATTTCATATCAGTTAAAACATATTTACCTCAAGGGGATAATACACTCCAAAGTATATGACCTATGTACATTTAGCACCCGAACCTCTGATACACATATGAATACATGTGCACACAAACACCCACACACCTACATGTGCATACACACACAGACACACACACACACACACACACACACACACACACACACACACACACACACACACACACACACACACACACTAAGATGGCAGTGTCTGAATCATCACATTTTTCATCTCTAGGTGTTGCATAACATTGTCACTTTATGATTTATTCTGAAACTGTTACACATACACAAATGCATATCAGCTGAGAGGCAGTAAGATATATAGGTTAGAATGCCAAGTCACTACAGCAAGCAGAAAATCTTGGGTTTGGTTCTCATAATATTTACTTTTCCTGTAAGCAGGTCTTTTATCCCAACATATTGTTTAACAATAACTCTAGAACACAAGAAAAAAGGCATTTGCTTAGTCAGCCATGCTCATTTACCAAGGACTTAAAATGCACAAATCACAGAAATCCAGGGATCAAATTTTAAAAGAGCTTAAGAGACATTCACAACTGTGGACAGTACAGAGGTATCAAACTTCTGTCATATTGTATAAAAGTTCTGGAGAGAGATTAGCCACAAACACATCCAAAGAACTACTCAACGGCTGCATATAAAAACAGTAGATTTATTGGTGAGCGCTTTTGTGGTGTTGAAACACCACTTCTTCAGACCTAATAAAAACTAAACTGCACTCTACTTAAATACCACTCAATCATTGACATGCCCAAACCTTTTCACATGTCATCATTAAACTATATGCTAGTTAAACTCACACTACCTAAAAGCAGAGTTATACTCAATAAGCATATACATATTGACACAAAAATGAACACAAAATAAAAATAAAAACATCATAATAAATACATATCCGATGTGCAACATCTTTAAGAACATACAAAAAATGTAAAAAAGGCATTGTACTAACTTCATTAATGTGCACTACAGAAAAAGACAAATATATCAAGGGAAAACTCCCTGTATAAGCAATGCTGACAAACCTGCTAAAAAATGCAACATTATATTCATAACAGAATGTTATTTTCCTAAACAATATATTGTCATATACAAGAATTCAAAACAGCATGTTTACCTATGTAGCGGTCTGGACTTCAATATGGGTTTGAGGGGTACCTTTTCATTCAGCCCCCTCCCCTTGTCTGCTCAAAGCCTCAATATCCACCTGCTCTCTGTTGTCTCAGTCAAATTCACTATATCACCATTTTATTAGGTCTGAAAAACTGGTGTTTCAACACTACGAAAGCGCTCACCAATAAATCTACTGTTTTTATATGCAGCCGTTGAGTAGTTCTTTGGATGTGTTTGTGGCGAATATTTTTGGAAATAGTATCCAGAGACTACGTACTACTGACCATTACCTTGGTTGTGTCTGGAGAGAGATTGATTAACTGATAAGTGAATACACAGAGTAGTAGAAAGTAAGATGGGAGATGAGCAAATTAGATTCAGATCAGGATACAGCACAACTGACCTGATGTCCGCAGTGAGACATATAGTTGAGAAGAAGCTAGAGATGAGGAAAAAGTCCAACTGGGCATTCCTAGACTTGGAAAAAGCATATGACAAGTGCCCAAGAAAGCTGATTTGGACAGTTCTGCAGTTGTTCAAAGTCCCAGAAACACAGGCAGAATTAGTGCAAGCTTTGTACAAGGACCCAATGACTCAAGTATGAACAGTGTTCAGTCTCACAGAGGGGTTCTGGGGGGGGGGGGGGTCACCAGGGTTCAGCTCTGAGCCCACTGCTGTTCATAATGTTGATGGACTACATTAACAAACAGGTCGAAGGGGACAGATTAACAAAGTTGCTGTATACAGACAATGTGGCATTACAGCCAGACTCTGAGCCTGAGGTTACCACAGCATTAGCATACAGTATAGCAACTACTAAGTATATGAATGTACCTTCTTACATTAGTTCTGTTACTTTTGACTGGATATTGCCTTTTGCACTCTACACTACTTGCTTAAAACTCTCATCACTGTTCTTTATTATAACCATCTTAACCAAGCTAACTCTTATTATTTTTCCTTTTATTGCAACCATCTTAAGACCACCTGCCCTGGTGCAATCCCAAATTAAACAGGATATACAACAAAAGATAAAAAAATTGTGGCAAAAATCAGAAAGCGTAATTCCCATAAAGATAAAAACTCTCTCATCAAAGTAAACAGGCAATTAAGAGGACTAATTAGGTTCCACTTTACCTCCCTGTCAGCCCCAACCACTCCCCCCCCCAAAATATCCTCAAGCATAACCTCTCTGGAACAGGTTTCCCATCCATGTAAAGCAGAGTTTCTCACTTGCCCACACCAATGGATGGGTAATCAGAAATTCACCCCTGCTTTGCTTTGGCTCCTATGTCTGTGATGGACAGAGGCAGTCAGTAAATCAGCCTTATATAAACCAAATTTATGGGTCACTTTTGAGTTGCATGGCTATGCTTATAAGGGCCCTAGTGGTCATTATCCTAATATATACCTATGAACCTATGAGCTAAGGTTTTTAAGCCTATGTTAGTACATAGTTGCTCACTGCATTTTGTTTAAGTGGTCTAACTGTTGTTATTAAGTCCTGGGTTCATTCTTCTGTACTGAGTTTATGTCAGGCTAGTTAGGACTTGTCTTTGCAATGGAGTAGTTCCAGACCACTCATCTCAGAGCTAAGGATCTAATTGTTTTCCCTCCACCTACACTGTTGTATTTGTGTTCTTAAACCCAGTATATCTGCTGTTGCCTGCCCTTATATTAATTTGACAACATAATTCTCTCCCTCTCCCCTTTTATTGGCCACTGACAATAAGCACATAAATATCATTTTGCAAAGTCTCTCTCCTTAAGCTATAGACCAGGATAAAAGACCTTTGATAAAATTGTTTAATATTGAGTATATTCATTGCACTGATTTTTTTTATTTATTTAACATTTGTTTACTGAGAAAGTCAGGCGGGGACAGATCTCATTTTCAGCAGAGGCCTGGGGAGAAATGCTTCAGATGCATGTCTTACGGGGTCTATATCACTTCAGCAGAGTGACAGTTCAGTGAATGGCATTTCATCGGAAATGTCATTCATCAAAATCTGCTCTTGTGGGGTGCTGTCTTCCCCACACACACACCCCGCTAATTATATATACCAACTCTGAGATCACACTACAGTGGGGAAAGGGCAAATTTTGCGATCTTCACTATACCATGATCTCAGTATAAACAGTTTGAAGAATTGCATGTTCGATGTATGTGAACCAAAAATGCCATTTGCTGAACTGAATTTTTGCTGAAATTATACAGACTCGTGTTTGGAATGTGGAAGGAAACTGATGCACCCAGAGGAAACCCACATGAATGCAGGGAGGACATGCAGACTCTGTACAAAGGACACCCCAGCCGAGAATCAAACCAAAGAACAGCTTGCTCTGAGGCAACAATGCTAACTGCTGCACCACTGCGCTGTCCATGTGTCACATTAGTGATTTTTTTTTTTACTATAATTAGTTTAATTGTTCTTGCTGGTGGCAAAAGAATGTTCCCAGGCTAGTTGTTTTGCATTGAAATTTAAATACTCGGTAGGAAGTGTACCAAAACATTATTTGAAAACTGTACTCCAAACAGTTATAGTTACCCCTGCCGCCAGAGTTATTCTTGTCAGTATCATGGACAAGTACTTCCCCACAACTTCTCTAGCCAGCCTAAGTGAGATGAGTATCTATGGGCATCTTTTTTTTTTTTTTTTTTGGAAAAAACATTTTTTATTCAAAAGATTTTTCTGATAAGCCAAAAAAATGCAATCTGATGGAAAATGAGATGCTAGCTTAGAAGGCTGTTACACAACACTATGTAAATAAATGTTGTCTTGTAATATATAAACAAAGGTTGTAGCTTTCATCAAAATTATGTAAATTAGAATATTCCACAATATAAAATTATTGAAATAGGCATATAACCCAAAAACGTAAAACTTCCCCATCCCTCATTATTAAACACTGCTCCTCAAGCTATGTACAAAATGCTATAAACTATAAGTGATCTTCTCATACAAGTTGTTTCGCTAAATCAAGAAATGTACAAATGTAATATTAGAATTAAGAACGGTCTTTTATCATGAAAACTGGAGTAAAGAATATTTGTAATAGTTACAGGAGACAATGTAAATGTTGATATTATACCTAGGATTGGTGCAAAATAATTTGATCTTTATTTAAGTATTATTTAGATTGTATAGATTTTTTGAAGAGATAAAAGTATAATTATTATTGTATATAAATTGTCTTAATGAATCTTAGTGGAAAGAAGATTTAGTAAGATTAATTTCCAATCAGTCACCTTAATAGTAGGAATTATAATTTTACTTTTGATATAAGACTTTGTCACAAATTTTTGAGTATGATCATAACCAAAACGTATGCATTATATCAGGATTTATTACTCCACATGCTTCACATTTAAACAATTTATTTGGAAAGTATAGTGCTGTGTTGGCTGCAATTAACTATGCATTATTTTTAATGTTAAATTTAATAAAATAAAGATTGTTTTAATGGAATGAATGTAGTACTATTTTTATAGATGTTTTACAGTATAACAATGGTATTATTAAGAGTCTGGTCATAGTTTTCCCAGATTGTAACATATAAATATTTATAATTGAATTTCACTTGGATTATTAACTTATAAACTCATGCTAACGATTTGTTTTATGTTAATGTATCTAAAAGATTTTGTAAAAACTAGATTCTGGAGAAAATTTAATTCTTAAACTTATATTTAGAGTTAATCCAATAAATAATTTGGGATACAATAGGTAAATACCTTTTAGGCAAACTTAGTTTTTCTCTTATAGATTATACTATACAAAGTCCCAATGTGTTTTGTGTATAATTAATGGGAAATGAGTCAAGCCAAGTGAGAGATAGATTTGATGTTGTATGAATAAAAGAGTGATGTTTATACCATATCAATGTCCAAGCAGGAGTCCAACTTTGCTTTTTAGAATCTATATTTACAGTATACCAGATTCTCTTTGCTCTGGTTATTAAATAGTAAAGGTAAAAAATCTGGTAGGTTGAAGCTGCATGTAATGTTGGTGTTGTTAGTTTACTATATTTAATTCTGACTGATTTAGGGTGCCAGATACAGTTTGATAGATTTCATTCTATTTTAGTCAAAAATGTTTTGGGTAAAGTAATATTTCAAGACCTAAAATAAAAAAAAGTATTTTAAGAAGAATATTCATTCTAACTGTTGCTATTTTTGATAAGAAGGAAAATGTCATATTAGTCCATCTATATATATATTATTTTGAATTGAAGACCATCCTCTGCCAATGTTAATTTGCCTCTCTGAGGAAGAATCATAATTGTATGATATTCCCAAGTATGCACATGTATATTTAATCCATGTATTCTCTAAATTGATAGTATCTGTGTCATTTTAATTTAAGTGGGAATAAAATAACTTGTCCAAATTAATTTTATTTCCTGCATGAGCAGAAAAAGATTTGATTGTAGTTATTATTTTTGGTAGTTCTGCATTGGGATAATTTAGATATATATTTAAATCATCTGCAAAAGCAGTATAGGGGATCTTAAATCCTTGGCATGAGGGTATATGATGAGTTTTGTATAAAATCTAGAAAAAGAGGTGTGTATGTATATATATATATATATATATATATATATATATATATATATATATATATATATACATAGATAAAGGCATATATATATATATATAGATATAGATATATATATATATATCGAATGAATAAGGTGATAGAGGACATACCCCATTTTTAATACTAATGTGATTAGTAAAGGAACTATTAATAAGTAATTGAGTAGTCATATCATTGTACAGTTGTTTTATGATGTTAATAAATTGACTTGGAAATCCCATTTTGTGCATAATCATAAAAAAATGTTATGTTTATGTTTATATTTATTCTGTCAAATGCTTTGGATGCATCATTGATCTGTAATTAGATATGCCATAAGCCTGCTTTTCTATCACTTCATATTACAATCTCTATTTGTTTTATACTAACTTAGTTTTAATTTCTGTATAAACGGGATAAAATGTCTCTAAATGTTAAATCATCGTCATATAGCTTGTATCTCTTCTTAACCAATGTTTTTTTATTATGTCTAATTGGTATAATTATTTAAACTGTAGTTGTTTTTGCATTATTTTTAAAGATTGTGAAATTATTGTTCTTAATATTTTTCTTGTACATTGGATTTTTGTTCCCCCAGACCTGTACTGAAAATGGGCAGCTATCCAGTCAGACACATTCCTAGTAATCAAATGTCAATAAATAAATACATAAAGTGAACATGGGGTTTTATTCTTGCCACATAGATTCTGAAATGTATGCAGTGTGAGTGATTGATCAGAGGCATGTGTCATCATCATCATCATCATCTTTCGGCTTTTCCCGTTAGGGGTCACCACAGCGGTTCATCTCTTTCCATTTCTTCCTATCCTCTGCATCTTGCTCTGTCACACCAACCGCCTGCATGTTCTCTCTCACCACATCCATAAAACTTATCTTTGGCCTTCCTCTTTTCCTCTTACCTGGCAGCTCCATCCTTAGCATCTTTTTCCCAATATACCCATCATCCCTCCTCAGCACATGTCCAGACCAACGCATTCTCATCTCTCTTGCTTTGTCTCCAAACTGTCCAACATGAGCTGACCCTCTAATATACTGATTCCTAATCCTCTCCATCCTAGTCACACCGAGTGCAAATCTTAACATCTTTAACTCTGCCACATCCAGCTCTGACTCCTGCCTTTTTTTAATGCCACTGTCTCCAACCCATATAACATAGCTGGTCTCACTACTGTCTTGTAGACCTTCCCTTTCACTCTTACTGGTACCCGTCTGTCACAAATCACTCCTGACACTCTTCTCCACCCATTCCACCCTGCCTGTACTCTCTTCTTCGCCTCTCTTCCACATTCACCATTACTCTGAACTGTTGATCCCAAGTACTTAAACTCGTCCACCTTTACCAACTCTACTCCCTGCATCCTCACCATTCCTCTACCCTCCCTCTCATTTACACACATATATTCTGTCTTAGCCCTGCTGACCTTCATTCCTCTGCTCTCTAGAGCATATATCCACCTCTCCAGAGTCTCCTCAACCTGATTCCTACTTTCACTACAGATCACAATGTTATCTGCAAACATCATAGTCCATGGGGCCTCCTGTCTGATTTCATCTGTCAACCTGTCCATCACCACTGCAAATAAGAAAGGACTCAGAGCTGATCCTTAATATAATCCCACCTCCACCTTAAATGGATCTGTCACTCCCACCGCAGTCCTCACCACAGTCACACTACCCTCATACATATCCTGTACCACTCTTACATACTTCTATGCCACTCCCGACTTCTTCATACAATACCACAACTCTTCTCTAGGCACCCTGTCATATGCTTTCTCCAAGTCTACAAAGACACAATGCAACTCCTTCTGACCTTCTCTGTATTACTCCAATAACACTCTCAGAGCAAACATCGCATCTGTAGTGCTCTTTCCTGGCAGGAAACCATACTGCTGATCACTAATCATCACCTCCCTTCTTAACCTAGCTTCTACTACTCTCTCCCATAACTTCAAGCTGTGACTGATCATTTTTATCCCTCTGTAGTTACTGCAACTCTGCACATCACCCTTATTCTTAAAGATAGGTACCAAAACACTTTTTCTCCACTCCTCAGACATCCTCTGACTTTCCAAAATTTCATTAAACAATCTAGTTAAAAATTCCACTGCCATTTCTCCTAAGCACCTCCATGCTTCCATTGGGATGTCATCTGGACCAACAGCCTTAACAATTCTTCATCCTCTTCATAGCTGTCCTTACTTCCTCCTTGCTAATCTGTTTCACTTCCTGATTCACTATCCCCACATCATCCAACCTTCTCTCTCTCTCATTCTCTTCATTCATCAGCCTCTCAAAATACTCTTTCCATCTACTCAACACACTCTCCTCTCTTGTGAGTACCTTTCCCTCACTATCCTTTATCACCCTTACTTGCTGCACATCTTTCCCAGCTCTGTCCCTCTGTCTAGCCAATCGGTACAGGTCCTTTTCTCCCTCTTTAGTGTCCAATCTCTCATACAACTCTCCATACACCTTATCCTTAGCTTTCACCACCTCTCTCTTTGCTCTGCGCCTCATCTCCTTATACTCATGTCTACTTTCTTCATCTCTTTGACAATCCCACTTCTTCTTCGCCAGTCTCTTCCTCTGTATACTCTCCTGTACATCCTCATTCCACCACCAGGTCTCCTTGTCCTCCTTCCTCTGTCCAGATGTCACACCAAGCACCTTTCTAGCAGTCTCTCTTACTAGTTCTAATGTAGTTACCCAGCTATTCGGTAACTCTCCACTGCCTCCCAGTGCCTGTCTTAACTCTTCCCTAAACTCCATTTCACAATCACCCTTTTTTAACTTCCACCATTTAATCCTTGGCACTGCTTTCACACTCCTCCTCCTCTTTTTGATCACCAACGTTATCCTACAGACCACCATTCTATGCTGCTTAACTACACTTTCCCCTGCCACCACTTTACAGTCTCCAATCTCCTTCAGACTGGCCCTCCTACATAGGATATAATCCACTTGTGTGCATCTTCCTCCACTCTTGTACATCACCCTATGCTCCTCCCTCTTCTTAAAATAGGTATTCATCACAGCCATGTCCATCCTTTTCACAAAATCCACAATCATCTGACCTTCTGCATTCCTCTCCTTAACACCGTACCTACCCATCACTTCTTCATCCCTTCTGTTCACTTCACCATCATGCCCATTAAAGTCCACTCCAATCACTAGTCTCTCACCCTTGGGTACACTCACCACAACTTCATCCAACTCACTCCAAAATTTCTCTTTCTCATCCATCGTACACCCAACTTGTGGAGCATATGCACTAACAACATTCATCATTACACCATCAATTTCGAGCTTCATAAACATCACTCTGTCAGACACTCTCTTCACGTCTAAAACACTCTTGGCATATTGTTCCTTTAGTATAACCCCTACCCCATTTCTCCTGCCATCCACACCATGATAGAACAATTTGAACCCGTTTCCTAAACACCGGACCTTACTTCCCTTCCATCTGGTCTCTTGCACGCACAATATATCAGCCTTCCTTCTCTCCATCATATCAGCTAGCTCTCTTCCTATACCAGTCATACTTCCAACATTCAAAGTTCCTACCCTCACTGCTACACTCCTAACCTTACTCCTCTCTTCCTGCCTTCAGGCATGCCTTCGCCCTCCTCTTCTCCTTCGGCCAACAGTAGCCCAATTTCCACCAGCACCCTGTTGGCTAACAGTACTGGTGGTGGTCGTTGTTAACCCAGGCCTCGACCGATCCGGTATGGAAATATGAAATTTTCACGCCATAAGTTATGTGGCAGAATTTTTACGCCGGATGCCCTTCCTGACGCAACCCTCCCCATTTATCCGGGCTTGGGACTGGCACAAAGAAATGCACTGGCTTGTGCATCCCCAGTGGCTGGGTTCAGAGTCATGTCTAATTTTTATGAATCCAGATTGGAAAAGTGAAATAATTGCATAAAATCTTTTCAATACTATTGGCTAGTAATGACAATAAGATTTTGATATCCACATTTATTAAAGCAATGGAGCAGTAATTCTCAATATTTGAAGAGTCCATAACAGGCTTTGGGATTAATATTGTTTTCAATCTATTTAAATACTTATCCTTAATATCATCCTTTATAATGATATTAAAGATTATATATTTTTTTTGTTTTGTTATAATGTCTGAAAATGTGCATAGAACTTGGATTGTCACCCACCAGGTCCGGGTGCTTTTCCCAATTTCTGTTTTAATTGTGGCTTGTATATCTTTTAATGAAATAAGGAAAGTTAATGATTTTTGTTGTTCTTGATTTAAAGTAGAAAATCTTAGGATATCCAAACATAGCTATTTTAAGACAGTGTAAGAATTTTCTCATGCTGTCTGATGATCATCTAGTACTCAAACAGCATAACACAGGGTGTGAGAGATGTACCTATATAATATGTTTGCTGGCAAAAATCTCAGACACAGTAAACTCAGACAACAAAATCATCAGCAGTACACCAGACATCATACCTCTCCAAGGCCATCATAATTTACCTAATCCATCATATGCTGAGGTTCTAAAGATTAACTTGCCTAAACCTCCAAAACACAACACAGGCACAAACCGCACTCAGTATATTAAGTCTACTTCTTCACATAGCACGAGAAGTCCCAAAGTCACAGATGCTGAGTCCCTAAAGATGGCATCAACCCAAACAAATATTCTTGTTATAGGTGACTCCTATGTTAGACCTATAGATGTGCCTCTTACCAGGCTGAGCAAGGAAAGAGTGATGGTTAGCTACTTGTCTGGTAGCAGGTTCCATCAGATCATGTATGCACTTAAGTCCTTGAACAATAAGTACCAGTATAACCCTGTCATAGTTTATTCCTGTATCAATGGCTTGACGTGTACCTCCCTGAATTATGCAAAGCCATGGAAAGAGTTATCATGTAATTAATCAATCAGGACATATGGAATTTCTAAACACTAGACCCATCTCAGTTTGGATTCATTAAGGGCAGGTTATGCTTACTCAACCAGGTGATTTTTTTTAAAAGGTTACCAAAGCAATGGATGAAGGCAAAGTTGTACATACTGCCTGCCTCAACCTGGCCAATGCTTTTGACACAATTTTACAGTAAGGCACAGCAGAAAAGCCAAATAAACTGGGAATAAACCCACGTCTCACCCACTGGATTGCCAACTGGCTCACAGATAGGATGCAGATAGTCAAATAAATCAGTCAATAAGAAGTCCCCCAGTCCCCCAAGTTTCTTTACTGGGACCTCTCCTGTTTGGCATTTACTTTTCTGAAGTAAAAGCCAATACCAAAGGGCAATGATTGAGGAGCAGTCATTGAATCCCCAAATAAATTAGCCGTTCTGCAGGAAGGTTTGTCTCAAATAACTTTTGACCTACCTTTTGACCTAACTTTTGACCAACACGTGTTCATTGCTGTAAGAAAGTCCTTCTATATTGCACAGCTTATAAACCAAGGGATTGTTTTTAGCTCTATGGGTATCATTGTTCTCCATTACTCAGCCCTCATTATGCCAGTCATTAAACATAATGGCTGTAAGATCAGGTTTCATTTAAATGTAGTTTGTAGACAAAAATACAGTATTCTGTTTGCATAAGTCTAAAAATGCAGCTATATTAAAGCAGACATATATCTTAATTGTACATTTTACGTGCAAATTCAATAAGAAAGGGATGTTTTGGTAAGCTTCAGTCAAGAGTACTAGGAGATAGTTCAGACACAGTTAGCTAGTTCATTCAGACTGATAAGCAGAAGAAAGTCATTGCAGTGCAGTCTACAGACGTTTGGTACAGACAGTCAAGAGTGAGTGCAGAAGTCTGGTCAAATATCCATCATTCCAGAATGTTAATTATATTATTCAGAAGGAAAGAAATATGAGTGCAGAAGATCTGACATTCTGAGTACAGAATTTATGGCTAGTATAATGCACGCAGAAGCTACAGATATTATAATTGAGTCTATTTCAGTTTATCAGCACTGTTATTGGAGGCAGTAAGATTTGATTCAGATATTGTTGACATCTACCTCCACTGTACATAATAAAACATTCTTAACCAAACTACAATGTGTGAAGACGTTTATTCTGAAAAGTATAAGAAGACTTTGCACATAAAGGAGAGACTGGCACCTGTTCAGCACAGTTCTTGGTAATTAAAAGATAAAGACATTCATTCCAGTTTCATTCCTCTTCCAGTTATTTCCAGTTCAGTCCAGTATTCTACAGTCCTATAATTTCTTACAATGGTGAGCGACCATCAATGGGGGACAATATTTGCAGTTAAAGTAAATCCCCAAACCACATACCAACCATGCAAATCTATTAGCAGACAGACTGCATGCATTTTACAAAGCAGCAGAGTTCCTGCTTCAGAAAATCTACAGTAAAGTTTTAAAGAACTTCAGACTCTCCAAGATATCAGTGTAAAGGACTTTATCTTGTTAACAGCAATGTATCAGAAAACTTCACCATCTCCAAAGTAGACAACAACATTCACATTTTCAATGTGATGTCACAGAGCCAAGGGAATCTTTATAACAGGGAGCTTGATAAAGCTGCAAGATGCCTGACCACCTTCTCAACACTTCATCTTTCCTTATGTGAGCATTCATTTTTATTCTAATACATTTTCTAACAAAATCAGACAGTAAATTTCAGAAAAGTTTAAATACATTAGTAAAAGTAAATTGTATAAATATGTCATACAGTGCTTCTACTGTAAAGGCAGAAGTAAATGTGTGGTTTATAGCTAAAAACTAGGTAAAGCAGTTTAAAAAACAATGTTCCTGAAATGTTCATTTAAATTTCAATGTTAGTACAGGAATCTTATTTTTTTCTAAATGCAAAAAGGTTAAAATACAGACAGTAACAGATACATTTTCTCATGATTCACAGTATAATTCAGCATCTAATATCAGTGTTGTTTCAGACTTAAATACAAATTCTAGTTTACATTCTTCAGAAATCAGTGTAAATGCGAAAGCACATATAATTCAAAATACAGAGTTAAGTCACAGTATTGCAAAACCTCTGCAGGTTTCAAGTTCACGTTATTTCAAATACAGATGCTCAGAATGTAAAAAAATGCTAGTTTATTGTTTTCAGAAGCCAGTGCAAATATTGCACTGAGCATGGATAAGAGGGATTAGAGTGCATATTCTGATCAATTTGATAAACACCAGCATAAATGGTACACAGACTTCAGGGCACAATAAAGAAGGAATACATACCATCATTATTACTAGTTTTTGGGGCATAATAAAGAAGAAACATATACCATACCTCATCAGTGTTGTTAGTTCTATAAAAAAGGATTTTCATCTTATCTATAAAGGGTATGGTAATCCAGCACCAAACCAGATTATTAATCTGTCATTGTTTTACAGATGAGAGAAATTCCTATATTTCATTGTTTACATAAAAGAAATTATGGAATAATATACAGACACATCAATTTCAGTGACAAATAGACCTCTAGTAGAGGACATGAGTGCAGTTATTTCAGGATTGAAGGGTCAAAAGTTACAGCAGTGACCAGATTCTGAGTGTAACAGTACTGTACTAAGTGGGCCTATGTTATATATTCGAACTTTCAAAATGTCGAATACCATATGTTCGATAACATATGGTCGATATTCAAAAATTTTAATATATAATAAAAAAAATAAAGAAAAACATACCTTAACGGTGCTAGCAGGGGGACAAGCCCCTCTGCACCCCCCATACCCCCCTACTTAAATATACCAACTCAGAGACCGCACTTCAGTGCAGAAAAGGAAATTCTCCCATTCTGCACTGTACGGCACCGTTGAAGTCAACCTTCGAACTCTTGAAATGTCGAACATATGGTCTTGACTATATGACATTCGACATTTCAAGTGTTCGTTTATTTGACATAGACCCTACTAGGTATGGGCATGTCTTCAGAGTTACATGTTGTTTTAGACTTCAGTAACAAGATTTTATGGAAAAATTAAAATGCTACAGAATGTACAGTAGTGTACACAAATAACACTTGTAAGAATTTGCGTGCAATAAACTGTGCAAATGATGCACAGAATTTGAAAAATTGTTTACAATAGAAGCACACAGATTCATGGGTTAAAAATAAAATAAATTCTTGTTCAGTTGCCACAGCTGACGTGCAGGCAGTCAAGTTACCACATTTTCAGAAATAGTATCCTATTCTCAGAAAACCAAAGACAGACTGGAAAGGTAATTGCATTTCACTTTTATGGCCAGTAAGAAAAAAAGATAACAGTTTCAGGCTAGTACTAGATTTAAAATTGGTATACGTATTTATCATTCTGGAAGCATATTGTGTACGGTCTACCAGAAATGATAGTCAAGTTAATTCACAAAATAAATGTTTTACAGTTATAGATCTGGCAAATTATTATGTTTTGTGTGTGTGTGTGTGTGTGTGTGTCATTATTGTGTTTAGCAGACATTGTTAAGATCTTTGAATTATGGTAGCAAAGTGTTGCAATGCATAAATAATATCATGATACAGACAGAGAATAAAAGCATTTACAGATTTTAAATGCTGTTTTACTAGTTTTACAGAATGTAGAATTTAAAGTCCATGTTATATTTTAAAAGTGATAGTACAGTAAAAAGTTCAGATTCCATGCAAGAAAAGAGTACAGCATATTATGTGTCATTAAAGCCACAGGTTCAAATCTCATGTTAGGAAAAGGACACAAGATAATTTTACTATAGGAAGAAACTTTGCATACTTGTATAAATGATGGACAAGTAAAGTTCCAGAATCAGATCATTGATCAGTTTGATTCTAGCAATAAATGTGTATATGTAAGCAGTTTAAGATTTTATATAGTTCATCCAGAAATTGCAGTTTACTAAATACAGCAGTAGCACAGACTTATGTAACTGAGTTATCAGATAACAGGCCAGCTCAGTGAACTGAATTAAAGGACTATATGCCATAACGTTAAGACAGGGACTGGGCGGCAGTGAAGAGTTACAGACTAGCTGGGTAACTACAGCAGAGCTAGTCAGAGAGATGGCTAGAAAGGTGCTTGGTGTGACATCTGGAAAGAGGAAGGAGGACAAAGAGACCTGGTGGTGGAATGAAGAAGTACAGGAGAGTATACAGAGAAAGAGGTTGGCGAACAAGAAGTTGGATTGTCAGAGAGATGAAGAAAGTAGATAAGAGTATAAGGAGATGAGGTGCATGGCAAAGAGAGGGGTGGAGAAGGCTAAGGATAAGGCGTATGAAGAGTTGTATAAAAGGTTGGACACTAAGGAGGGAGAAAAGGACCTGTACTGATTGGCTAGACAGAGGGTCCGAGCTAGAAATGATGTGCAGCAGGTAAGGGTGATAAAGGATAATGAGGGAAACATACTCATAAGTGAGGAGAGTGTGTTGAGCAGATGGAAAGAGTACCTTGAGGGGTTGATGAATGAAGAGAATGAGAGGGAGAGAAGGTTGGATGATGTGTGGATAGTGAATCATGAAGTGCAGTGGATTAGCAAGGAGGAAGTAAGGATAGCTATGAAGAGGATGAAGACAGAAAGGCTGTTGACCCAGATGACATACCTGTGGAAGCATGGAGGTGTTTAGGTGAAATGGCAGTAGAGTTTTTAACTAGATTGTTTAATAAAATCTTGGAAAGTCAGAGGATGCCTGAGGAATGGAGAAAAAGTGTTTTGGTACTGATTTTTAAGAATAAAGGTGATGTGCAGAGCTGTAGTAACTACAGAGGGATTAAACTAATCAGTCACAGCATGAAGTTATGGGAAAGAGTAGTGGAAGCTAGGTTAAGAAGGGAGGTGATGATTAGTGATCAGCACTATGGTTTCATGCCAGGAAAGAGCACTACAGATGCAATGTTTGCTTTGAGAGTGTTGATGGAGAAGTACAGAGAATGTCAGAAGGAGTTGCATTGTGTCTTTGTGGATTTAGAGAAAGCATATGACAGGGTGCCTAGGGAGGAGTTGTTGTACTGTATGAGGAAGTTGGGAGTGTCAGAGAAGTATGCAAGAGTGGTACAGGATATGTACGAGGGTAGTGTGACTGTGGTGAGGTTTGCGGTGGGAGTGATGGATGTGTTTAAGGTGGAGGTGGGATTACATCAAGGATCAGCTCTGAGCCCTTTCTTATTTGCAATGGCGATGAACAGGTTGACAGACGAGATCAGACAGGAGTCCCTGTGGACTATGATGTTTGCAGATGACATTGTGATTTGTAGTGAGAGTAGGGAACAGGTGGAGGAGACCCTGGAGAGGTGGAGACATGCTCTAGAGAGAAGAGGAATGAAGGTCAGCAGAACTAAGACAGAATATATGTGTGTGAATGAGAGGGAGGATAGAGGAATGCTGAGGATGCAGGGAGTAGAGGTGGCGAAGGTAGATGAGTTTAAGTACTTGGGATCAACAGTTAAGAGTAATGGTGAGTGTGGAATAGAGGTGAAGAAGAGAGTACAGGCAGGATGGAGTGGGTGGAGAAGAGTGTCAGGAGTGATTTGTGACAGACAAGTACCAGTAAGAGTGAAAGGGAAGGTCTACAAGAGGGTAGTGAGACTAGCTATGTTATATGGGTTGGAGACAGTGGCACTGACAAAAAGGCAGGAGTCAGAGCTTGATGTGGCAGAGTTGAAGATGCTAAGATTTGCACTGGGTGTGATGAGGATGGACAGGATTAGGAATAAGTATATTAGAGGGTCAACCCAGGTTGGAAGGTTTGGAGACAAAGCGAGAGAGGCAAGATTACATTGGTTTGGTCATGTGCTGTGGAGGGATGCAGAGTATATTGGGAAAAAGATGCTAAGGATGAAGCTGCCAGGTAACAGGAAAAGAGGAAGGCCTAAGATAAGGTTTATGGATGTGGTGAGAGAGGGCATGCAGGTGGTTAGTGTGACAGAGCAAGATGCAGAGGACAGGAAGAAATGGAAAGAGTTGATCTGCTGTGGCGACCCCTAATGGGAGCAGCCGAAAGAAGAAGAAGAATATGCCATAAAACAGTATACTAAAGACCAGTTTAATATTTTGACAGTTTTATGCAGTTCTTACTATTTATCCAAGAAAATTGTAAACAGTAATTAAAAATCATTGCAGCATTCAGTAGTACTGAAAGAGCTAAACGACGTCAGCTAGAAGAACAGCTGCATGTAAAGGCAGTGGGCAGAGACCTACACACTGAAGAAGCTTTTTGTAAATTATGACCTGAAGGTCACAGAGTAAATATAGAAAATTCAGCATTTAAGATTAATTTTATAAAGGTATAGAAATGCAAAGAATGCTGAAAAATTGATACAGTGTTAGAATATTACTTTAGTACTTTAGACAGGGAAAAACAATGTCTCTGAGGTTTTCATTTGATTTATTAATGAAGTTACATCTTTCCCATTTCACTGTAGTACATTATCAGTTCAGTTATAGACCTGCAAGAATTTATTTATTACTAACATAGGTCTATTTATCTTCCACAGTGGTGCAGAGGTAGCATTGTTGCCTCACAGCAAGAGGTTCTCCCGTTCGATTCTCGGCTCGGCTAGAGTGCAGGGAGTGCCTTCTGTGTGGTCCTCTTCACGGTTGGGTGAGTGTTCAAAAGACATGCGTAAATGGGCATGCCTTTGTTGAAGGATGAACGTCGAGCTGGCACCTCGGCGTTCGTGAAAATCTACTGCCAATCATTAGCGGACTGGAGTTCTGCTGTGGCGACCCCCTAACCGGGAAAATCCGAAAGACAAACAACAACTAGCATAGGTCTATTTCACTATAGCACACTATCAGTTTCCTTACTGACTTACAAGAGTTTATTAGTAGCATTATGTATATTTTATGCAGAAAAATGTAAATAAAGTCAGAGCAACAAGCAATGCTATTGCTTTATAATTGTTAAATCTACAAATGTTATTTTAAGGACCTGATATTGTTTTTTGTGCTTTGCAGATATTACTACAAAAAGACACCTTGTCAGTTTTGGATATTTGAATAATTTCCAGTTTGGTTTTCCAGAATGTATGCTTTTAAATACAGTCAAGAAAAAAATATTTTATCTGTCATCCAGCCTTACACCAGAGATCGGAGGCTCTGAGTAAAAATTTACCTAAACAGCAGAGGCCTCCAAAGCAGACACCCAAACAACTGCTACCTCAAGACACCCCACAAGCAACACATAAACCCCAAAAGCAGTGTGCAAAGCAGTCACAGCCCTTAAGGCCAAATACAACACCAAACATACTTGTCATAGGTGACTCCATAGTCAGACACACTGACGTCCCACTCACCAGGCTGAACAAGGAGAGGGTCACAGTAAGCTGCCTATCGGGCGCTAGAATCCGCCACATAACACAAGCACTCGGGTCACTCCATGGCAAGTACAAATATGACACAGTCATTGTCCATGCTGGTGTGAGCGACCTGAGACGTACCTCCTGGACTACATGAAAAGAGACATAGAGGAGCTCTCTGATTATGTAGCCCAGGCAGGTATGACCCTAACCCTGAGCAGTATCCTTCCTTCACCAAGAATGATGCCACAATATAGAGACAAGATGATCAGCTTTAACAATTGGCTTAATGTCTGGTGTCATTCAAAGGGCATCCAGTGTCTGTCTGCCTGGGATGACATGCTTGACAAGCCACGCTGAAGGGACAGCTTGCACCTGTCACCCTGGGATTCCGGATATTGGCTAAGGCTCTTGCCACCCCATAGTGCCTTTTTAGGCAAGGCTCAAATTCTAAACCTACCACCCTAGAAAACAAAATGGGAAGAAACTGAGGGTAATGCTGCTCAATGCCAGAAGTCTAAATCTCAAAATGCCGAGGCCCTTCTCAGTATGGAGAACATCGATGTCTGTGCTGTAACTGAAACCTGGTTCAAGGCTCCTGAGAGCACCCGGCACTATTAGGTTTTACCTCATATCATGCGTTCCGGCCCCAAAACCCGGACCACACCACAAAAGGAGGGTGTATCCATATTCATAAAGGATACTCACACCTCCAGGTTGGTGGCAACGAAACCATCCAGGTGCAACTAACCATAGGCAAAACTGCTCTACAAATTGTAGCATGCTACAGGCCACCCTCTCAAACTCAGGAACCCCACACAGCCTTCCTGAAGACACTGGAGGGTATAAATGTATCTCCAAACACCATCATATTGGGTGACTTCAACTACCGAATATAGACTGGGAACATTACTCAAGCCCTAACTTTCTAGCCCAACGGTTCCTGGAGTTCATAAATTCAAATGCCATGGAACAGCTAGTCACTGTTCCCACGAGAGGAGAAAATATACTAGATCTCATTGTCACAAACATGGGGACAAAATGCTCCACACGAAGTATATCCCTCATTGGTGAGATCTGATCATAAACTAATCTCACTAGAAATCCACATCCCCCCCCCACCCCAAGCAAAAAAAACCATAGTGAAGAACTTCTCTAAAGCAAACTTCACACTACTCAAGACTGGTGTGGTATCCTTCAAGGCCCCTGAGCCAGAGGAAACCACAACCCAAGCTGCGGAAGCCCTTACAAATGCCTTCTATGAACACCTCCAGGACTGCATGGATCAGACAATCCCAAATAAAACCAAGACTCTTTCCACAAAGGGCAACCGTCCAGTCTGGTGGACCCCAGCCATTAACAAACTTTACAATAAGAGGAGAAAGCTATTACATGATAGAACAAAATCCATAAAAGGGAAGTCACCCTGATCATTATTAGTAAAAAAATACAAGCACTCATAAAATCAACTAAGGCCAATTTTGAGAGAAAAGTTGCCATGGATTCAAAGGACAATCATAAGGCCTTTTTCAGCTATGTTAGGAACCTGGGTGGAAACTCCCAGATATGCTCAGAATTAGTCCAAAATGATACAAAAATCACTGAACCCACAGACATTGCCAACATACTGGCAGACAGGTTTAGTGCAAACTTCACCCCTCTCCCCTAAAGGAGAGATAACTATCCCAGCCGAGTGTAGCCTCCCGGACATCTCAAATGCGCAGGTGAAAGCTGCTCTCTAAAGCTAAAAACACAGCATCAATGGGACCGGATGGTGTCCCCGGCTGTGTGCTACACGAGCTAAATGAGGAATTAAACCCGCACATAAGGCAGCTGTTTAATCTCAGCCTTACCACAGGATACGTGCCCAAGGAGTGGCGACGGCAACTGTGGTCCCACTCCACAAAGGCGGTGCCTCTACGGACCCTGGTAATTACCGCCCCATAAGCTTAACAAGTCTAGTCTGCAAGCTATGGAGAGGATCATAATGGAGCTCATAAACAAAGATATAGGGGACTTGCAGACATTGGACCCGACCCAGTTTGGCTTTGTCAAGGGAAGATCATGCCTTTTGAACTTGGTTGACTTCTTGAAACAGTCACCAAGGCCATTGATGAGGAAAGGCAGTCCATACAGCCTACCTTGACCTTGCAAAGGCTTTCGACACAATACCCCACTCGGGTATTGTAGAAAAACTTACCAGCTTAAATGTAAACCCATATGTCACAAGATGGGTTGCAAACTGGCTTAAGGACAGAACCCACAGGGTTAGAGTTGCTGGCGCTGTGTCAGACTCCAAGCTGGTCACAAGTGGTGTCCCACAGGGCTCGGTCCTTGGCCCCTATTGTTTGGCATCTACTTCTCAGAAGTACAGGCCAACATGGGAGGACTTTGGCTGACAAAGTTTGCAGGCGACTGCAAACTGGGCCATAGTGGAAAGTGCATCAGACACGGATATCCTTCAGAAGGGACTCACGGAAACAGATAGCTGGTGCCAGAGCCATGGCCTGAAGTTAAACGCCAAAAATGTATAGTCATACCCTTCGGGAAAAACAAGGTAACCCCAAGCTACCATATAGGTGGCAATCCACTAAGCACAGAAGAGGTTATCAGGGACCTGGGGACCCAGGTTGACAGTGGCCTTTCTTTTGACACTCACATTGCTAAAGTGGTTAGAAAGACCTTCTACATTGCCCACCTGATCATGAAGGGATTCACATCCAGATCTAGTGAGGTCATTGTTCCCCTGTACTCTTCACTTATCAGACCAATGATCGAGTACAATGCCCCATTCGGGATGTATCTCACCCGACATCTGCAGCAATTGGAGAGACCCCAAAAGTTCCTCACCAAAAGGATAAAGGGACTCCAAAATCTGTCATATGCTGCCAGATTGAAGAAACTCCAGCTCTATTCAGTCGCATACCGTCTGCTCAGAGGTGACATGTGCCTGACATACAAGGCCATGTCCAACCCGGAATTAATGGACATGCTCCACCTCAAAAACTCCAAATCCACCAAAACCACTAGAGCAAGCGACTTAAACCTTAGCACGGATATAAATAGGACGTGCTGAAGGGATAGATTTATCACTCAGAGACTCCCTATGCTGTGGAATAAAATCCCGGTCCATGTGAGGCAGAGCACCTCGCTGACTCTGTTCAAGAGAAATCTAGACCTGTGGATGGGAGATCGTAGGTTTACTCCAGGAATCAACTCTGTGTCACTGCTGGACAGAGGCACAACAAACTAATGGGCACAGTATTTTTTCATATAAGGGCTAGGCTTATAAATGCCTTAGGGCAGATAGCCTAGTATAAACCTATGAACCTATGAACCTATGGTGGGTGTTGGAGAGCCTAACTGTACATATCAAAGGAACCTTGGACATTAAGGTAGCTTTTCCAATACCTAAGCAATGACTGGGATAATGCAGAGTAAGGCCTAAACTTGGCAAGAACTGTGCTGCACAAGTCAAGTATCTGCAGGAAGACAACACCACCAAAGCCAGAAGTTTTTTTCTTCAGTTTGGTGTGTGTTTTATATATATATATATATATATATATATATATATATATATATATATATATATATATATATGTATGGATTCACTTTATAACCTCGAATTACTGAAATGTCGAATTTCAGTATCTCGAGGCTATAAAGCCGAATGTTAAAAATAGCGAAAGCTCATAATCGCGAATTGGAATATATGTCGAATTTGCGGTTATGACCTTACGCTGTGTAATGTCTGGGATTGTGATTTGATGGTGCGCGGTGCCATGTGTGGATGTAGGTGTTATGTCAGGTAAGTGTTTTCTAAGGGTTGTGAGTGGGAGTTAGAGTGTGTGTGAGTGTGCTGATGTGTCTGATGTGTGTGTGTGAGGGGTCGGAGAATGTGCGTGTGTGAGACGACTTCTGTTTTGTGTTTGTGCGATCTCAGAGTATATATAAGTAGGGGGTGTGGGGCACAGCCCCATGGTGTGCATGGGGGCTTGCCCCCCTGCTTATGTGTGTATGAGTAGTGTATGTATGTAGTTTTGTTTGTTTTTGTTGTGATGTGGGTGTTGTGGTGTATGTGTAGTATTGTGTGTGCATTTTTTTCGGTGTTTTGACTTTCGCGGTTTTTTTGTGTCTGTGTTTTGTGGATTCGGTTTTATAGTCTCGAGATACTGAAATTCGACATTTCAGTAATTTGTGGTTATAAAGTGAATCCATATATATATATATATATATATATATATATATATATAGTAAATGTGTTTCAGTTATCTAAAGAAAGTATTCTTTAGAGTTAAAATATGTATACAACAGATGTGCATGTATGCAGATTAGAGTTAAAGCAAGTATGTAGACTTTCAATTTATGTTTCCAGACAACTGTATAACAGTATTCATTTTTCAGTTTGTGTTATCTGTGTTTAAATGATACTGACAGTAAAAAAGGCGTTCCTTTACTAATAGTTTAGTTTCCAGACTATAACATTTACCAGATTTCAGTTTATGCTTTTATCTGTATTCAGATAATACTGGCAGAAAAGGTATTCCTTTAGTATTAGTTCAGTTAGGTTCCTGAGTATAACATTTATACACAGTTATTTTATATTTTCAGTATAAATAAGTATCACTTTGGTGTAAACTTCAGTCAAGTTTCAGAATATAATATTCATACTCCTAAACATTTCTAACAGCATTACTAGACAGTTTACAACTTGCAATTATATCCTATCTCACATTATTCAGTCATTAGTTTTAAGAGTAAAGCAACAGACTTATTTGTAACAGGCTTATTAAGATGAGTTATCTAAAAGAATAAGTAATAATAGTTATTTAATATACGCAAGGCATGATAGGTCAGGCTTAATTTGTTAATTAATTTACAGAATACAGTGCACATTGCACATTAGACAGTTAAAAAGTCACTGACAGGTTGTGCAAAGGTATAGATCTGAAATGCAGAAAACACAGATTTTAGTACTTCTACTATTAGAGCACATAGATATTTACAGGATATTTAAGACTCAAATTTAAAAGGCAGACATATATTACAGCTCATTGAAATCAAAAAGATAAATAGGATTATTAGTAACAAATCAAGTTAAAAATTTACAGAAACAAGTTAATATAGTATATTGTAATAATGTTTCAAGATACATATATTATACATATAAAAAGAGAGTTTACCATTTATAACACGTTAAAGGATTGCCCAGTTATGATTAAATCATAAAGTCAACAGAATTCAGTCAAAAAGATTTAAAAATAATTAACAAACCATAAATGGTCAAAATTAAAATTGCAAGTTTATTTACCAGATAAAGAAAAATTATTTTATAGCTGTTATATAAGTTCTAGTGATTATTATGGTATCCTTTGCAGACTATATTAATATATTTATAAAGTAATTACAAAAGTAAATCCCATTTCAATAATTTCAGAGACAGTTGTTACAGAATAAATCCTACATAAATATAGTTGGCAGAACAGACCTTGTATAGGCCTGAAAATGTAAAGTCAGGCCTGTGTATTCATTTTATGAGTAATATCAGAAATAGATACCTGCTTAGGTATCCGAGGAGGAATTGTAAGATCAGGTTTCATTTAAATGCAATTTGTTAGACAAAAATACAGTATTCCCTTTGCATAAGTCTAGAAATGCAGCCATATTAAAGCAGATGTATATCTTCATTTTACAATTTATATGCAGGTTCAATAAGAAAGGAATGTTTTCACAACCTTCAGTCAAAAACACTGATAACAATAAAATGTTCTGACAGCATGTGCATATAAAAATATACAGGGTGTTGGTATTATTAGGAGATACTTCAGACAGAGTTAGCTAGTTCACTGAGACTGACAAGCAGAAAGTCATTGCAGTGCAATCCACAGAGTTTTGGTACAGACACTCAAGAGTGAGTGCAGAAGTCAGGTTTTGGTATTATTAGGAGATACTTCAGACAGAGTTAGCTAGTTCACTCAGACTGACAAGCAGAAAGTCATTGCAGTGCAATCCACAGAGTTTTGGTACAGACACTCAAGAGTGAGTGCAGAAGTCAGGTCAAATATCCAGCATTCCAGAGTATTAATTATAATATTCAGGAGGAAAGGAGTATGAGTGCAGAAAGTTTGATATTCTGAGTACAGACTATACAGACAGTATAATGAGTGCAGAAGCTACAGACATTATTATTCAGTCTATTTCAGTTTATCAGCACTGTTATTTGGTTATTCTTGACATCAGTTTCCATGTACATAATAAAACATTCTTAAATGAACCACAGTGCATGCAGACATTTATTCTGAAACATACAAGAAGAGTTTCATATAAAGGAGAGACTAGCACCTGTTCAGCAAGTTCCAGGTAATTAAAAAATAAAGACATTCATTCTGGTCTCATTCCACTTTCTTCAAGTTATTTCCAGTTCATTCCAGTATTCCACATTCCTCTAAATTCTTACAATGACTCCTTGCATGTGTATCTGTCCAGAGACATGCAACAAGTGGAACACCCACTGATATACCTTACTAAAAAGAATCAAGGTCTAAACAACATGTCCTTCATGGACTGACTCAAAGCCTTGTCACTATACTGTGTATGTTACAGACTGCTAACAGATGACCTGTGTCTGACGTACAAGTCATCCTCTGACACATTACTGATGGACTTACTCCATATCAGCGAGTCAAATGGCATTAGAGATACATAGTCTAGGGATCTAAACCTCTTCTGTAACATCAACACAACAGATTGGAGGAACAGGTATATCTCGCAGAGGATGCCAGTGCTGGGGAACAGACTTTCATCCACATAAAACAAAGTTCATACCAGTTCATTTTCTACTGCAACTTAAATCTATGGATAGTAAACAGAAAATTCACCATAGGATGACCCCCTGTAGTACTAATGAACAGATACAGTTCCTAGATCCTTTATCACATGCATGGGTCCCCATAAAATATTTATGGTAGGATCCCAATTATTCTCATTAGGGTTAATACATAATTATTGACTGTGGGATGGGTAAGACCAATCTAAAACCATATTGGATAGGTTATTTTGAGCTCAAAAAAGGGAATTTGGCTAGGCTTAAAATGGCCCACAAGGGCAGCTAGCCCAGTACTTACTTATCCACCTGTGAACCTATAAGTATATATATCAGTTAGATCAGTCAGAGGAGCAGAGTTCTTAGGAGATTCTGAAACATATCCTGCTCTCTCGATATTGGATGATGACATACCTGCAGCTGTGAAGATCAAACAATTTCTTAGACTGTCATAGTACCAGACACTTCCCTTTTACTTATCAATAACAAAATGTCACTTCCACTAGTCTGTCATGATACTGGTTTACATCTTCTTCATCAGTTTACTGGAAACACATCTCTCTCTTCTATCCTAGGGATCTCTTCCACTATCTGTTCAGTTATGTCAATCTAGTGAATCTCCATATGATAATCACTTGGTTCAAGTTGCTTGACCATCGGTGATAGCCTGACTGAGCTAATTCTAATAAATTAATGCTAGCAGCCTCCCCATTGCTGACTTCAACAGAAATGTAACTTTGAAAGACACTTTTCTCTACTGCCCTATAGATATTTATGATTGACTGTTCCATCTCCATGAGCAAGGAACACAGCTTCCCACTCAAAAAAGAGTAGGGGTGCTATATTAAAAATAAACAAATACAAGCATGCAAATATTGGTTTAGTACCATAATCTTGAAATAGACAATACTGAAAAATCAGAATCCCAAGACCATAATATCAAAAGAGAAGACCACAATATCGAACTCCTGGATTTGTCTCCTTGCAGGACCGATGTTAGCAGTTATTCCTAGAGCCACAGCCCTGGAGGAGGTATGCTAGCACTCATATTTGGGATCACACTTTTAAGGGGATTTGGTATTCAAGATTGTTAGACATTGTGGTCTTCAGCATTTTGGTCCTTTGATATTATTGTCTCAGGATTTTGATTTTCAAGAATGTATGGTTCAAGATGTGATAATAAACAATAAATATCATAGCATACAAAAGACAAAAAAACAAACATCAGTGAAAAAAGTCATAAAAAATAACAGTCAAACCATCACAGATGAATGAAGTGAGATGAAGGCAATAACAGAGAATTATAAGCAGGTCCCCAGTCATAACCAGCATATTATGTGTTTGAGACATGAATGCCAATAAATTCCATCGTTATGTTGAGAACACAAAATAAAGGGTTATTATCGGAGACCTGATCATAATTCTTTGCAGTGCATGTAACTTTATTTGTTTCATGTACTACTAGTTAAAGGGAAAAAAAATCACAGAAAGAAAGTATAAGAAATTCTGTTTTGTTACGAAGAAATCATGGATACATTAGCAACAGACAGCAGGCAGAAACAAATGTGTTTTTTTTTATTCTGCCTCTGCAGTTTGCTGGTCAGTAGTGACAGGTTTAACTGCCTAGAGTGACATCTGATCTTAACAACTGAAGCAGGAGTGTATAACATTTGTTAAGATCAGGTCTTATGCTAAAGAAACTCTTAACTGATTTGTTTTTTTTCCAAATATCTGAGCGTAATCACAGCACCCCATTCACTATATTAATGTTGTGATGCATATCCAGTTTTGAATTATATAGTTCCCTACATCCTCCCTCCCAAATTTTCCAAACACTCCATATCAGAACTGCACCAAGAACATCCTAATGAGATTTTGCTTAAGCCATATAACAATTATTAAAAATTATGTCTTCAAAAATAAACTCTAGTTCAGGGACAATGTAATTTTGATGAAATATTACACCAAATGGCCTCTACCCTGGTACACAAAAGAAAGATGTGATTCAGTCTCTCTTTTATATGACTCCCTGAAAGACATTATAGCCTTACCTCCTTAACCTAATCTCTCATTTCCACTTCAACTGCCATTTTCTTTTAAATCATTATCCAAAAACATCCTTGCACATCTGTCATTTTGGAACTCATGACATATATTACTAACACAGACACTGCTGAGTGGTAGGAGGATAACAATTATCAGCAACTAACGTCATAATACTGAAGTTAAAGAATTTAAGTTGATATGTCACAATGACATCTTCTTAAATGTGTCATACTCATATAGCAACATAAAATGTAAGGCAGTCTTTCATGTTACAGATTACAAAACAGTAAGAAAACACCCACACTGTCTATGCAGTAATGCAGGCACAGTACCCACAACATCTGCCTTCAAAAATATCAGAAAGTGATGTAAATAAAGTGATGCAGAGTAAACTACCAGATGCAAAAGGCTCAGACTTCCTTACTCCTTTTACTGTAAAGAATGCCCTTAATAATAAGGTCAAGGCAGCACCCCTAAATAATGGAAAGTGAAATTCCTAAAATAAAAGATTCTTATCTGAACAAATGATAGACCAATACTAGACATGAGTTAAGCCCTAACAAAACCGAATTGATGAGTTAAGATATATTGTGAAATGATCATCTAAATAATTGCCAGACAGAAGTAATATGTCTCATATTAATCAAGACACCATTGCATTCCTTATCACACAAACCTCTGTCTTCAAAAGGAATACACAAAATCTTTATTTCAGAAGGATGAGAAGAAATCACACAAATCATATATTATCACTCGGACATAACATTTAACAAATGTACCAGACTTGAAGGTGGTCTGTAAAATGTCAGAACATGACTGACATAACAAATATTATCTCAGATGGACAGAAGCCATCAGTAAGTATAATGTTCTCCGATTATCACCCCCCTAACATTTCCCTTAGCTTCCTTTTTACTAACAAACTCCCCCTCCTAATAGATACCCAAGGTACTCGGGGACAGAGTTGGGCTGGGTGTATGGCTAGGCTTATAAAGGCCCTAGTGCTTGTTAGCCTAGTAACAACCTAGGAACCTAAAATATTAACATACACTGCAGTGCACAATCAGCAAAGAAATCCCAAGTTCCATTTCTCACTACAAAAATAGCATTGATGATTTCATACTGCAAACAGCAGCATTTACAACCAAGGTAAACAAAAAGGGATAAGAGAAAAGAAACTTGTTGGACCCCATCTTGCATCCAAATCACACAATTCTGCCATCCATTGATTAAAGGAACAAAGTCAACTGTATCATACAGATGAGAGAAAAGGGTATCCAGTCAAATGTTACCACCAAAACAGTACTCCTTTAAGATGTCCCACAAACACACATGGAAAATATTTTCATAAGACTTAGTAACACCACAGCTCACCAATCTGCTGTGCATGATAGTATCACACATTTCCTGCAAAAGGAGCAACAGCTTCTATTCAGGATGACCAGGACAAGAAAGCATAAATTTCTGATTCCAAAATTTTGATTTTTTTTAAGAAGATCAAGGATGTCACCATCAACATGGGCACCATTTTAGTCATCATAGCACTCTGCACCATGGTCCTGTATAGAAATTGTATAGAACCAGTTAAAGAAGCCCTTACATCACAAACCACCACACTTCAAAGGAAATAGATCTGTATGTTATCCTACTGGACTTGGTACTTTTGCATAACTACTTTTTGTCTTTAACAAAATGTACTACAAACAGATACAACCCTTTTCATAGGTTAGGTTCATAGGTTAGTACTAGGCTAACTGCCCTTGCAAGCCATTTTAAGCCTAGTCATGTATCCCTTGTGAGACTCAAACCCTGTACCTTGTGTTTGTAAGGCAGACAACTTAACCATTAGGCCACCCTCCCAACCCCTGTTGAAATGGGGAAAAGACTGTATATGCAACACAGAATTGTTTGGCAAAATGGACTGCTACACCTGCTTCATTGATGATATTTTCTTCACCTGGAATAACTCCTATAAAAAAATCAGCAAGTTCCTACTCCACATCAGCCACTCCACTGATGTCCTAAGGTCCAGCTGCCACACAAGATAGGAAAGGATAGATTTTTCTGGACTTAATAAGTTACAAAAAGGAAAATCACATAGGCTTTGGCCATGAATTGTTCAGGAAACCTTCCAAGGCGAACATGCTCCTCCACATCACCAGCATGCACTCCTACACCACTGAGAGCAATATAATTAAATAGGGCTTATCTTTCACTTTAAGAGATTATGACACCAAGATAACACACTGCAGGAACCTCTAAGATGTAAACTAAAAAAACAGGGAATCACCTACACAGCTCCAGGGGCTGGGAAATTCAACACCATTATGATCCTTTTATTCTTGAATGATGTAGGGAAGACTAAAAAGTAAGCAGGACAACAGGAGCATCATTAAAGGAAAAAGATACCTCTGTAGGATTCTAAATTCTGAACTCTCCTTTATCTACAAAAAAGGCAAGAGTATAATAGTGTGGCTGCAGAGCACCACCATGGAGTAAGGCAAACTAGCTAAGGGGACCTTCAAATCTTGCCTTTCTGATTATACGTTTTGCCCCCTTTATGAGTAGCTACAATAAAAATTAATAATTTCAGTAGAGGAAGACCTAAGTGCAACAGTGAACTGGTAGTCTACGTCACACAATACTCCATGTGGAAAGCCTTTTATGTTGGGAAAAACAGAAATAGTGTCAAAAGGAGAATTACTCAACATACTTCTGACATTAGAAAAGAAGTCCCTAAAAAAGCACGTTTAAGTCCCTCAGTATGGCACCTGGGCCACTCTAATTTTGCATTTCATATCATTGAAGATATAGAATCCTGCCAGCTGGTGGGGACCTTAACACCACTTTCGAAAAGAGGGAATTGGAATGGGAAATCATTCTAAATGCATATGCTTAACCATGCCTAAATGGAGCATGCTCTTTTATATTTGTGCTATTCCTTAAGAAAGTAAACTACTGCAGGTTCTACTGAGCTCACCTTGACATTCAGACAGTAGCACACTGGCTTGGACCACCTAATAATGGCATTCTTGTGAAGAAAAGAGCACTTGATAGCAACTTTAAAACACTCACACATATCTCTCCCACTGCAGGATGTAGACCAAGTTCCATTATGTGCAATACTAGCATTCCACCACATGTAAGAGTTTACTAAATGGACTACCCATGTGAATACCTGCTGCAAGATAAACCATGAATCCTAGCTGGAAGTTCAATCCTAGGGACAGGTATTTTGGTCGTTCACCAACTGCAGGACTATGATAATCAAATTAAGATTTGTAACATTTCAGTTGCTATATAAATGCTTTTTGACACTGCTTAGCTACCTGTGTTGGGGTAGAGCACATTACAGAGTAGGGTAATTTGGGATAGGTTTACCTTTATTGCAGTTTAACGTGATGAAAATATGAACACTATGACTGGGTCTGTAAGGTTTACTTTAATATGGGATATATATATATATATATATATATATATATATATATATATATATATATATATATATTTTTTTTTTTTTAAATCTAGGCTAATAGGTGTTTCACTATGGACTATTTTCTTGATCTGATTAACTCCTTACAATAAAATAATACTGGCATTTACACTGGATTTGATCGTCAGTCATTGGATCATTATTTAGGTTTATGGACTGTTTCCTATACCTGTTATTGATAAGATATTGTGGCCAGCCACCATCCAGATTCTGCTTTAGGATAAAATTCTGACTTAGGAGAGAACAACTGCAGACACATAACTATGCCAACTGCAAAAGATTCATTGCATTTACATACAAATATGTGGCTGGTAACACGAGGAAGCACTTTGGTGGGGTTTTTTTTGCCTGAATCTGGGTCTTTTGTTTTGCAATTGCAACTGGCCCCAAGTCAGTCCCAGCTCCTCCCCCTTCTTTGGGCTACTGTGGCACCTCCTACACCATGGGACTTTGCTACAAAGTATAAACATTTGAAAGTAAAATTCCCCACTGTTACATATGATGAATTCTTTACGTAAGTTCTTAAATAAGGTATATAAAGCCAGATTATTTAAGAAGAATGGGAAGCCATAGATAATCTTGCTTTTTGTTATTGTATAAGACTAAATAATGAAAAATCACTTTCCTAGCTCTTCTACCTTTACATAGTTTAGCCTGCTGAGATCTGTATTAACAGGCAGTGCATCCAAGTATTGAAAGAGAGATTATATCCCCACATGAAAGTCTTTAAGAGACTGAGATTGAGGCTAGCACCAACTTTGAGATACATCCTTTTCTTGATGTTTTATGATTCTAAAACAAGGGACAATACCGTGAGTATCGTATCAACATTTGTAATACATTCAACAAAAACTTGAAATCAGTCCTAAACAAAAATATTATGACAACCTGTTTAGCCCTCTTCCTGGTAAACTTCAGAAAAATACCTACCAAAACTACCTGACAAAAGAAATCGTTAAGTACATAAACAAAAAAGATAATTGATCATCTATCAAAAAATTATAATTAAGAAATCCCATCCCCTGTAAACGTGCTAGTCACATTAACATAGCATAGAACAGCCTTACATTCTTCCAGCCAGATGGAAACATCAATACATTTAGCCTGATCCTGTGTTAGCTGTTTGACACCTCAAAACATGTCCCTGATCAAAGTTTACCCCCAAAAGAGTCCTGCAACTATCTACAATATTTCTTTTGTAGTCAACTGCCACTTAACCCAATAAATATACTATAAAAATACTCCTTCCTTCTCTTAACAACAATGTTTTGAGCATGTACCCAATATTTCATTCTTAAAGCATTCCTTTTATATAGTTCCATTACTCTGTGTCTAAGAAAAGGAGTCTCTTTTCTAGGGAATTAACTAGGCCTCTAACCAACTCACTGTAACACTGCTTTTCCAATCACGATTTATTCCTATTCCATCTGAAGAAGTCTGTGATCAAGTTTTCATTCAATTCCACCCATAACACTATTAAATGAAACATAAAAGGCTACATGGAGACATGACTGTCTCACAAAAACTGCCACAGCAAGCCAGCATCCCCCAAAGCATCTTTCATTTATTTATTTGTTTGTTTGTTTGTTTGTTTGTTTGTTTGTTTGTTTATGTATCCTTTGCTGACCAGGTTAGTTCCACTAGGGCATCATAGCATACAAAATTATCCAAATGATAAATGATTAGAAAAAAGTTGTCTTCTCACCAGTGTATAACTCAGTGTAGTGCATAAAACATTCCTTTGATGCTAAAACATACAGAATGCTTCCACTTAACCCACCCCATCCAAATTGCAAAACAGCATTCACATTACTACCCTACAGTTAACTTCAAAGTCCCTAACTACAATGAAACTCACCGAATAACAGTACCTGACATGCCGTATTAAAAAAATCTGCCATATTATTTGCCTGCCATCATTCAATTCAAAATTGCAAAAAAAAAAAAACGGAACAACCTCTCCTTCCTACATAGCAAAACCTGCTCTCTTAGTCTCTTTGATAAACATACAGTCCTGAATATGAATATTGTTCTGATACAGACAATTTAGTTAAGTGATGACATGTGGCTTTATGACTTAATAGGAATTGAAAAAAAAACCTTAAATAACACACAAGTACAGGAATGAGGTTTCCGTTTAGAGATCTTTTTTGTATTTATGAAGTTGACCTTTGGTCCTTATAGTGACAGTGAGTTCACTCTCAGATGAACTTTTTCTCCTGACTTCATCACCCTTCTAACTTAATGATTGATTCATTAAAACGGTCACGTCCCCCCAATAAACCCTTCAATTTTTGTTCCGTAATTCTTCAAATAAATAAATAAATAAAAATAAATTCTGAACAGGAGGGTCTAGGCCAACAAGTATAGTAGAGAGTTTCTTAGACGGTCCCACAAAAGAAGGACCATCAGTCCTATGAGGGATATCCTTCTCTGGAATTTATACAACATCCTTAGTTGTGCAATCCATAAAGAAGTGACAATCCTTCCTGCATTTAGTGAATTTTAGAATACTGTCTTTACAGATATGACCTCAAGCTGCAGAAACACATTTGTCAGGACAGACACCCAGAAAATATTCCCCTGACTAGGCAAATTACATTTCAGCTGGCCACATAACAACAGTATACCTACACTGCTCAGCCAAAACAAAAATGGAATGTGAATGGTTATTATTATGTAGCATATTAAGAATTTTATGTGGGTCATAATAACCATACCTATATGCAAAACATTAATAACAATGATACAGAAAAGGAAGTTAAGAATGCAAATTAAGGTATTATGCTCAGATTTAAGATCCATGAGGGCATTTCATAACCCACCCAGACACTTACAGAATCAAAACTCTCAGAAACCTGTAAAACTGATTTACAATAAGAGAAAGTATGGCAAGAAACATTAGAATGTGTAATCATTTTATTCTGCATTTAAATGAATGTTTTCTTACTCTTTAGCAGAGGTTGATTAACAACAAAAAAAAAAGACTTCAAGAAGCAAATTTACATTTCCTATCAAGCAGTATTTCAATACAAAATTTCATGGAATGGTTCATCTCCAGAATGTATGAAATGTATCATATCTCTAACAGTCATGTTATTTAGATTAATAACATATTTTCACAAAACGTACCTGCCTAGAAGGCTGCCCATTCCAATAAAATGCAGTTGTATTCTATTTTGGCCCCAACATGACTTGATATCTTGAAGAAACAGCTGTATCATAAGAACGATGATTGTCTGAACCAACAGAGGTATCCCATACAGTACTCACAAGTCCAGATGACATAGGATCCACAGAAGTCTGAAACTCAGCAGATGGTATCAGCAAGGAGAATGTACTGGAACCACTGGAAGTGTTGACTCAGCAATAGAAACAAATACCTGTCCACCACTATCTGAAGACTCTTCGGAAATTCCTGATGCAATCCTTTCCACCATGTTTGCCCCATGGTTTATCCAAGGCGGAGTCCAAAACATCAGGATCATCAACCAGCATAAAGAAGGTCTGTGCAGAAGGACTTTAGCAGCAAACATATCAAACAGAAGAAAATCTGCTTTCGGGCAAAACAGGTTGAAGGGCAGAACATGTAGCAGTCTGTTTACTTACCTTTGTCTCCATGAATCGCTGTCTCTGGCAAAGTCTCTCACATCTAAGAAAATAGAGGAATTTCTTCAGTGTCCTGACAAAATTATCCCTAGTCGATATGACATGTAGCTCAGGTTGAAAATAGGTCATGCCTTATAAGACTAACCAATCAAAAATAAAATACACAAATAAGGAAATCAAGAAAAAAATCTAAATAAAACTTGCAACAAAATAAGAAAGAATTAAAATGTATATCCAGTAAGATGTCAGTAATAAAAAGCTAATTAAAATATGTAAATACATTACATAAAATAATTTGCTTCCACGTGCATTTTGAATAATCTTGAAGTACTGAGAAAAGAGTAAGGACAAGCGGAAGTATAAGAAATGCGTATTTCTTCCAAACTAAAGCTAGACAAACATAAAATAAAGTCGAGCAGTCAAGGATGGAAAATGTCTGTTCTGTATTTGACAGAACCATTACAATATCTGAACATATGGCTATATGGGAAACATAATAGGATTTGGAATGTTTTTCAAAGAGCAGCAACTTGACAACAGATGTACTTCAAACAAAAAAAATGTTGACAATACCATGTGCTTTTATAGAGTCATTAATAAAACGATCTCTGAAGTGACATCTAATTGTAAATTAAAACTTGAAACAGAATTTAAGATTTGTGTGATCTAAGCAGAAACAGGAAACTGAAGCACAACTCAATGAGTAAGAATTTTAACATTAAAGGATTTATTTTTAGAAGAGTTTAGCAAACCAGAGAGCAGGATATTTTAGTGTTTGTTTCTGGTAATATGATCACCAAGGTTTTCGGTGTGCTTGTTCTTTCAGTAGGAAGGATGTAATGTGCTGGCTCTTGACCACATGTCCTATGATTAACTGTTTCAGATTCCCTTATAAGTGCATCTTAACTGCTGCCTCTTCTAGTTTATCATCCGCTAAATTATAACTTCAGATTATTTTGCTCAAAATTTAGAACCTTACATATTTAGTTTAGTTTAGTTTAGTTTAGTTTAGTTTAGTCTAGCTAAGGCCTTTTCTCAGCAAAGGGCTACAAACACCAAATAACAGTACTAGTATATTTAGGAAACAGAGTAATTGGAGAAATAGTACAATACAATGGCCAAAAGATGGTGTAGATGAATAGGTGATGGAACACTGGGAAGGTGCAGACACATCATTAGAAATGTAGAGAAGCTGTACAGAGGAGAAACACAAACTTGAAAAAATATGAACAAGAAGGAATATCAAGGACACAGAGAAAAGAATGAGGGACATTCTACAGTTAAAAGATTTGTTGACATAAGTAAGTGTCCCAGACAATAATGACATTAAGAAAAACAGCTACAGAGCCATAGCAGTTTCAAAACCCACAGATGGAGAAAAAGGGGAAGGCAAAAAGTGTGGTTACCTTGTGGCAAGTTAAAGGTTTAGGAGCCACATAAAAAGTGTGATTATTTTGTGGCAGGTTAAAGGTTTATGCCATGCTGCTTTCCATCGTCTGGGAGCCACATAAATGGAAGTGTTCCTGCATATGTGAGAATGTGTAAGAGAGTGTATAAGGCACAAGAGTAAACCTGTTTAGGTCACATGGAGCAAGTGATACATTGTGATATTAGTTTGCAGATTAATGTTGAGAGAGTGAGGATAAATTTATATTGTACTGTGAGATGGTTTGCATCTGACAGATATGGTCATTTTTATGAAAAGTGTGGGCATTGAAGCAATATATTGTATCAGGGGTTATCGGTATCCTTGTGATGTTAATATCACCTTGTACAAGAAGAGAGAAGTATACTATATTCAAGGATAGCTACAGTGTCCCACCACTCAGGGTTTATTGAGCTTCACTTGTGAGGACTAGAGCATGTACTGAACCCTAGCCTCTACCTTTTTGCCCAACTGTAGAAGATGTCTAGATACTTTTTGGCTGCTTTATGCTCCTGTGGCTGCCAACCATCAAATCATCCCGCCCCACGGACACACACACACACAGACACACACACACCAAGTCAGACATGGTCCATTTTTTTCCCTTACTTGGGGATTTGACTCAGTACCAGGCCAAATCCTTTGGGGAGGATGCTGTCCTTCAGACAGACATAAAGGTGCTCTGTACTCTTACTGAAGCAAGCCATGAGGGTCTTTTTATTGGCCTAACCCCATCAGTTGAAGAGGGAAGCATGTTAATCCATCAACATTAAATCTAGTGAATGCCAGTAGATAAAAAAATGATAAAACAATTTTCATCAAACCTCAAAGGAATATGTTTTTTTGCAGGGGGCATGCTCCGCTGAACTCCCCAAATGACGGTCACCAACACAGCTCCTAAAGTTATATATACCTACTCCAAGGGCACACAACAGTGGAGAAAAGAAAAAAACTCCACTGTCAATGAAAGTTGTTGTAGCAGCCTTTCTTTGATCTACTGGCATTCAGAAGATTTGCTGGCAAAACACTGAAGGGCTCACATGAAGAGACATGCAAATAGTATCACCAAAGATTCCCACAGTATCTATCCTGTGTTATTGCCCAGTCTTGCTCCTCCACTTTTTGAAGGCTAGCACCCACAGTGGTTTAGTAAACTGACATGTACCCCTAGGCTCTATATTTCCATTACAGTCCCACTTCTAAAGGACTTAAACATTATTCAGCTGGCACTCTGCACTGCTCTTCTCCCCATGATAGAAATGTTAACTCTCCCCTATCAGCTGTGTCAGCCCCCCTTGCCACTAACTGATCTTAGGTCATGTGAGCTGTAGTTACAGCTTTATCCTTTTACACCACCTGAACTTGCTACACTTGTAGGCCCATTTCTAGATCCATTTATGTTTTTTTTCATCACCCAGAACTCTGAGCCTGGTTTTTGTATCATATGCAAATAGATTCAGGCAATTACAGACCTTCTCTGACATACAGACAAATAAGTTGGATAATGAAAACCTTATTCGTGACTATTGTAGTGCTCCACCAGTCAGTTTCCTCACATCCGACGGCCTCCCATAGCCATCAACCTTTGAATTTTTTTTTCTCACAGCAATTCCCTCACCTACATCATAAATCTCTGTCCTATTTATAACCCTTTGAATCTACCAAGTCACCTTTGATGTGCAAGAGAGTCATAGGTATTCATAAATTATAACATGAGCAATTCATGTAGTCATTGGTGGTCCACAGTTCCAAGAGGACCCGTGGCCAACCAAGAAAATAATATTATAAAGATTTTTGTTAAGTTCAGCAATGCTAATTTGTTTTCGTTAGCATATGTATTGAACATAACAAGCAATTGCTAATAACTGATTTTTGTTAAAAAATAAGATTAAATGGCAGACACCTTGAGTATTTACCTTTAGCCTCTTATAATGCTTGCAATTTGTGGAAGTGTAGCATAGTGTGGTGGCAATAAGAAATGTGTTTTACTTAAATAAATTAAAAAAAATAAAATATTTCCCATGGTTCATTGGCATGGCAATGAATAGAAATCATGCAAGTGTTAAACAGCTTAGCTTGGATTACTGCAGTTGTGGTTTGCAGTTCTGAAAGACATCAGCAGGATGTCCTGGCTTGGTAATGTGATGTGTAAGTGTTTTTATGCCTGTAGGGAACCAGACAAAGGGGGCTAGCTATGCTGTGAATTAAAGCAACTTACCAAATTCATTTGCTGGTATTAAGGGCTAGCATACATTTCTGTGAACTTATCTGAATTGTTTATGCTGGCAGGCAAACAGATAAGACTGGTTTAGTTGTGCAGTGACATTAAGGGCTAGTATGCATTTCAGTGAAATAAACTGGATTTTTTAAAATTAGCAAGCATCCAAATAATGGCAGCCAACTCTGCTATGGATAAAAGTGGTGTACTTTCTTTATTTGCTCAATTTAATGTCTGGCATTAAGGGATATTATGCATTTCTATGAAATAAACTGTTTTTGTAATGGTGGCAGGCAACCTGGATACAGGGGTTAGGTTATGGATGAACGCTCAGCTTATGCTCTTAATTTGTTCAACTTAAAGTTTGGCAGTAAGGGCTGTTATGCATTACTGTGAAACAAACTGGATATTTTTTTAATGCTGGCAGGCAACCAGACAAAGAAAGCTCATTGTGCTATGGATGTAAACAACCTTATCTCTTCATTTGCTCAGTTTAACGTCTGGCATTAAGAGCTAGTATGTATTTCTGTGAAACAAAATATATTGTCTTATGCTGACAAGAAACAGGTTAAGATAGAGCTAGCTGTGCTGTGGATGAAAATGTATCCTCTTTGTTTGCTTGGTTTAAAATACATTGGAATATTTACTCTCTAGTTAATTATGTATGAAAAATCATAAAACTGTTTCTGATTTCTTAGAATAACCTTCTTGTTGCCCAATACTTTTACAGCTTGCCATATGCTCAGCTCACATTCTGGCTTTACAGGGTGAGTGTGCCTTTGTATTAAATAAGTTGGACTATTTATTCTGACAACTGTTTGCATGAGACAAAGTTGAGACTCTCCCTGATGTCACAGAATATCAATGATTTTGTCTGATATTTTGTATCTGTGCCTGATAACATTTGTGGTTTTCTAGCAAATCATTGAGGATTGCAGTATCCAAATGGGGCAGAGAGCTAGCTGTGGATGAAAATGACTTAACTTCTTGTCAGTTGCTCAGCTTACTGTCTGTTTGTGGATTAAAGTAATTTACCCTTTTATCATTTGCTCAGTTAAACATTTGTCTTCATGGTGCAGGGCTAAAGTGTGGATCTGTGTCGGTTAATCAGAAAAAGAACACGTTCTCAAAACCCATAGACAATGCAGTTAATCAAAAAACTGACATAAATCCACATAACACTTGCCAACAACTTGCAGGGGTCAAGCACTTCTACACCCCCAGATAATTAATTATACCAACTCTGGCATCCCACTACAGTGGGGAAAAGGGCAAATTCCCTGATCCCTACTGTTCCACAATCTCAGTCAGAATGGTTAAATGAATCAAATTGTCAACCAATTGACATAGACCCTTAATGTGCATGTGTGTGAATTACTTGTAATACTTGTAAACTGGCTACTGTTTACATAAAACAACGTTGAAATTAAACAGTTCTGAAACTATTACTGAGTTGGAATACCTCTGATTTTCCTTTATATGTTTGGTTTGTTCATAATTTTTTCAGGCAAATTATCAATGGCTGCCGTCACTAAATAATTACAAACGAGTAAGCCAAAAAGGTGGAAAAGAACCGAATGTAAAAACCCAAACACCAATAACCCACAAAGAACCACTCAGTTCAGCACACCGGTCTCAATGAAGGCTAAAGTCACAATACCAATAGCCCAAATAAAATTTAACAAGTACAACTTGGTATCCAACAAGATTTAGCACTTTCATTCCACACAAGGAACTTCATCAGAATACCAAAACCAAAGTTGCACACATTTAAATAGTTTCATCAGTTAACCACTGAAAAATTCTATTGGATAATTGAGTAATTATATGATTATAAAACATAATACCTTAAAAGTGGTCTGCATTTATAGCTTGCAACACTCACACAGTAGAAAATGTACAATAAAAATTATATATAATCAAATTTAAATATATATATATATATATATATATATATATATATATATATATATATATATATATATATATATTTTTTTTTTTTTTTTTTCAAATACAAATATTAGCACCTCAGATATGTAGTATATAATGTGTTATTTTAATGTGCTAATTTAATGCTCTTTTCTTCAGAGCAGGGATTTTTGCTAATTTTTTGTAATGTAATAGCAATATTTAATATCTGTACCTGATTCTGAGTCTTTGCCCCTCATTATATTTTGGCTTTGTCCTGATTCATGCACTAATAGGATCATGGGATCATTGGAGGTTACTAGGCTAACTACCCTAGAGCCTTTTAAAGTTATTCATGCACCAATTTTCCCAATTATCAGTGTCCATGGGCTAGATTGACTTTGGTATATACCTGTACCTTAGGCCATCTGCAAACTGGCCCTGTCCATAAGGGCCACAAGCAACAAGTCAAGGGTGAATTTTTGATATTCCACTAATTGGTCCAACTTGTTGAATAGGCTAAGGGAAGAGTTTCATTTCATGTGAATGGGTAGTCTGTTCCAGAGAAAGGTTACTCTCTGAAACACATGCCTGTCCCTCCAACATATTTTGTTTATGTCAGAGACAAGGTTTAGAGCCTTTGAATGGGTAATTCTAGTATTGTTTGTTTTGCAAATGTGTAGCAGATCCATTAGGACTGGATCAAAGAATGCCTTATAGTTTAAGCATAGATTACCCCTCAGTAGTTTGTAGGAGACCTAGTACAAGGACAGGGCTTTCAGGCAGTCTGCATAAGACATATTATTTGCACCCTGTATTCTTTTAATGAGGAACCACTGTGGCCACTCCAGCTGTTACAAATGTGTTGAAGGATGAATTGTACTCAATTATTGGTCTAATGAGGGCTGAGTATAGAGAGACTATGATCTGTTAGATCTGGATGCCATGCCTTATTCATAAGTTGTGTCATATTGGAGAATCTACTTACTATGGTGATCACTATGGTTATCAAAGTTCAGTTTACCAACAATATAAGTTCCTAGGTCCCTTTCTACTGGGTCTACTGTTGGGGAAGTGTTATCAATGTTGTAATTTGCAGGGGTGATCATCTTCCCAAAGGATATAATTATGCATTTTTCCATTAAGTTTTAAGCCATGGTTCTAGCACCAATTATCTTTCTTTGTCAGAACCTCCTGGAGGGTATTGACATCTTTGTGGGATTCAGTGATTGCACCCTGCTTGCAGTCATCAGTAAATTTGGTCAGCCAAAGGCCCTCTATATTTGCCTTGACTTCAGAGATATATATTCCAAACAGGAGAGGTCCCAGTGCCGAGCCTTGTGGGACACTAATAGCAGTAGGCCTCTTTTTGGAGGTGGATCTCCCTACCCTAACTTCATGAGTCTTGTCTGTGAGCCATTTGTATGTCCATTGGGTGACTCAGGGATTTATGCCTAAATTTGTGGGATTGTCCATAATATCCAAGTGAGTACTGTGTCAAATGCCTTTGCCAGGTCAAGGTAAGCAGTATGTATAATTTTGCCCTTGTCCATGATTCTAGTAACCTTTTCAAAGTCCAGCAAGTTTAGTTGGCATGACCTGCCCTTGATGAAACCAAACTGGAATGGATCTAGTGTTTGAAGATTTCCTATGTCTTTGTATATCAGGTCCACAATAGTTCTTTCCATGGCTTTTCATATAAGACTAGTCAAATGTATGTATCTATAATTTCCTAGGTCTGTTGATGGTCTGCCTTTGTGTAGAGGGATGTCTGTATGTCTGTTGCATTCCTCCATTCCCTAGGAAGAAGCCTGCCTGGAGGTTGTGATTGAACAGAGATTCTAGTTGACCTTACAGGTCATGTTTCATGCTGTTTAGGAGGTATCCTGAGATATTATCAGGACTCAATGATGAGGTGTTTTAGCTTTGGAGAGTGCAATGAGGACTTGTTTTATAGAGATAGTTGTGGACAAATGATAGAGGGTATTTTCTGGTGGGGAACTGGGGGTGATGAGTGAAATTAGAGTTAAATTTATTGGTCATCAAATTTGCTGTATCCCCAGTTTGGTGTAGGATGTTCCATTTACTGTTAGTACACAACACTGTCGGGTGTTCCCATTAATGGTGCATACATAACTGAAAACATGTCTTATGGTTATCCTTAGCCTGGGAGGCTATTTCTGCCCCAGAGTTGGATTTGGTGGACTTAATTAGTACCCCAGTTGTTTGTTGAGACTAATGAGGGAGTTTCTTGTCTTTTGAGCATAGCCCTTCTTATTTTTGGACCAGATTTTCTTTCTTTTATTGTTCAACCTATTTATACTAGAGTCCACCTGGGGACTTGTATTTGGAGTTTATCCCAAGTCTACTTTAATTTGGTACTGCTATTTCTATGCAGTTGTTTGCATGCAGGGTTTCACTTTGGCATAGGCCACCATGTTCTCTGAGTTTGGGGACTTGGAATTTAGCTATGCCTTCACTCAATAGGAGGTAATCAGCCTTGGAAAAGTTCTTAAAGGTTCTGGGGTTTGCTGGGAGTTCAGACTTTATATTTATTTCAAGGGTGATCACTTTGTGATCTGATCTGACTAATGAGGGTGTTGCAGAAGGGGTGGGTGCAACATTCCCTCATATTTGTGAGTACCAGACCAAAGATATTTGCACCCCTAGCAATTGTGCAGACTCGCTGTTACAGGGTGTTTGCTTTGACAAAAGCCTGGAATTTTTGAGCCTGCATGTTAGTGGTTGGGTATGCATCTCAGTTTATATGGTAGAATAGTTGAAATCACCATTGACTATGGTGATGGGCTGAACTGTGAGTGATTTCAGTGCATTCAAGTAGATGATATGGTTATCCTGAGTCATAGACAGGGATCTATAGATAGAAAGGCTATGGCATGGGACATTACCTAAGTTAGTTGGACATGGAGTATAGCAAGCATGTCATATTGTTTGACCAATCTTGAGGTGTGCATTCTTTTTATGTAGATTGATACACCTCCACCTCTTTTCCCTTCTTGTGCAGTTGCAGGTCTAAATGCATGAAAAGTACTATAACCTTGTACTATCAGGGGGACTTCTAAGACTTTAAATCATGTCTCAGTAATTGCACAGATGTTAACAGTCTCTAGTGCAAGGAGTACTTCCGGGGAATGGAAATTCTTGTTAAGACTCCAAGCACTGAGCAGTAACACCTTTAGTTCATCTTGCTTAGAATTTACTGTATTGGAAGGTTTATCAGATTGACATTGCCTAAAAAAAGGTACAATAGGGGTGGATAATGTTTTGGCCAGTATTTGAAAGCGTAGTGGAGACAGATGCATACCATCCCTGGCAAACCGTTTGGCTTGTCAGCCATGTCCTTCCAAGCTGACAAATAGTTTGAGAGATATTATGTTTTGACCAGAATCAGATGGAGTGTACACAACAAAGTGTCTATCTGGTGGATGTTATCTGTGGATGAAAGTAACTTAACTTCATGTTGTTTAGTCAGTTGAAGCAGTTTTGCTTTGTGGGACTAATGTGCATTGTGTAACATGTTGGAATAGCTAGACTAAAATGTGTTTGTGTGAAACAAACCTGAGATGCATTATTGTGTTCATAATTATTATCTTTGCCATAATCAGACATCTGAACAGTACATAACTGACAATGGAACTATAATTGCTGGATATAGAGGCTATCTATAGAAGAGAGTGGTTGTGCCTGCTGTCATGATCAAGGTAAGCAGTCATTAGTCTGCCTTTGCAGGACTAGTGTACATTTGTGTAAACAGGCTGGAGTACTTTACAGTGGTGATTTTCTATTACAATTGAGCATTTGAAAAGCATACAGTCAAGTGGCTGAAACTGATGGATATGAACATTTGTGGATTATAATTACAGATATTCAAAATGTCTTAAATGAGAAAGATAAATCCAAAACAGCATTCACATGTATGTGTGATCCCAAAATCTGTGGGGGAAGGGAGCATAATTTGAAAACCATCTAATGTTCAAGGTAAAATTAAACTGCCACAGCATACAATAGCCCAAACAGGTCACTCTAAAACATCTGGAGACAACAATTAAATGGGTCTACTTCAGTAGACTGAAAAACCAAAAGACTGAATCCCAAAATACTGAAAACTCAAAATACTGAAGGATGGAATTTGCCCCTTTTCCACTGTTGTGTGATATTATAGTTGGTATATATAATTAGCAGGGGGTGTGGGGGCAGAAGGGCTTGCCCCCTGTATTAAAAATGTTTTCAGTATTTTGGGATTCAGTCTTTTGGTCTTTCAGTCTTCTGAAGTAGACCACAATTAAATATATTTCCTGTCATCTGATGCTTCTATAATGGCCAAAGATCTGTTAATGGTTTAGACAAGTGGTTTTACAAGGGTGCTTGCTAGATTTTTGGAAACCATAAGCGATATCCCATCAAGACTCAGTGCTTCATTGTTCTGTGAGCATACCTTGTTCCTTTTCTGCTGTCTTCATCCTAACTTGACAACCTTTCCTTCTCACACCTCCATCATCCTTCTTTTTTCCTAGTTTTGCAAATGCTGGTCTAATCACACCTGCTTTTTGTTTGATTTTTTTAATATGGCTTATTTTTCTGGTTCTGACTATTACACATAATTATTCTAAGCACTGGGAATAAATGGTGCCTTGTTGATGGATTAAACTCTAATTGTGCCTATTCATGAGGTCCTGCTTCTTTGTTTGCTTAATTTTGCCTTCCTCCCTACCTTACTGTTATGTAGTTGATTCTTCTGAAACATGCAGCCTATACATCCATAGTCATTGAATGCATTAAAAAGCAATGGTATGTATTAAAATGTGCATAATAACACTGAGTAAATCAGTTTGGATGACAGGGATTCAAGAATGCAAGCATGTGATATTTGTAGCCTGCCTGTGATGTCACCAGTGTCAGAAGGTTATCAGTGGCTGGAAGTCCTAGCACTTCATAGTTAGACTTTGCCTAAAGGGGGTTACCATGGCTTTCCTTCTTATCTTGCCCTTTGACAATATTCCTAAATACATAACCTTGATGCATACTCATCCTACGTAACAAGGAATTCCTGTAGTATCGCTTTCTAAATTGAGTAAGGGCAAGCTATGCGTATGTCCAGGTTAAATGAGAATGAAGATGGTTTTGCCAATGACTTTATACTTAGGGGTAACTTTATGGAACATGGCTATAGGCAGAATGAGATAGGTAAAGACTTGTTGCATGGTATTCAACTACGAGAGTCACATGATAGATCTTATTTTTCAGCTGCAAATAGTCCTGACAAGGCTGGATTTGTGAGATATGAAGCAAGGAATATTTTGTTCTCCCTACACTATAGTAGCAATATTGGTGTCATTACCAACATTATAAAAACATTGGTCTATATTTCTTATGGAAGATAAGTTTAAGAGTGTTATTGGGGAATCACCCTCCTTTGCTTTTAAGCTCAGTTTAGTCCCTGTGGAGTAGTGGCATGCACCTAACCTTCCATATTTCCTGCTCTGTCATAAGGCATGCATACTACTTCTCTCACTCTGCTCCACTCTAACTCTCCTGCTGGCTTTCGCCATTTTTTTGTAGGCAGAAAACCTTGGTGTGTCCCCTGCTAAGAACGCAAACTAATTCTCCCCTCCACCAGCTACACGCACTCAGGACAACCTGAATTGCTACAGCTCCACAACTGAATTACTTAGTGTGAAGTATGTGTAATACTTAATCATATACTGCTGTTTTTGTTATATTTCTTTGCAAGGCCACCTGTACACTCCCGTAACAGACCTCTGCCTCCCCCCTTCCATTAAACTGTATCATCACTATTCTCTCTGACTTTTCCCCACTCTTTTCTTTCTTATCTTCAATACGCTTACCTTCTATTTTGTAAACTCTAGTCTGCTTCCTCACCTGCTTTGACCTGTTCTGACACTCTTACTTGCCAATCTCCCACTACTTTGTGCTCCCCCACACTCTAGCCTGCTCTTACACACACACCTACACATACTCCTACCTTATACCTAGCGACAGCTCTCTTAGCTGCATCCCACTACTCCACACATTGTTTTTTGTCAGTCTTGCTGTCTACTGTATCCTGGCTCTACTCACTCTGTTCACTCTCCCTATGCTAGGGCTCACTCCGCTCCCCTACCTTACTCCCATTCCCACCCACCTCCATATCAATTTCCTTTATAGTTTAACCCCCATTACTCCACCTCCCCAACTCCTACATCCTGCAGTTCTTTCCAATCAGAACCCACGTCTCCCACTTTAACCTTTCCCTCTCCTCCACACACCTACTGCACTCCATCCCCCCTTTACTCTCCACCTGCTGTAACCATAACTTATCAGTACCAACCCCTCCCATCCACCCCCTCCAATTCCTCTAAACCCCCCTCCCATTTCACTAGATACCTTTTAAACTTCTTCCCTACCTTTCTCATCCCCTCCCCTCACTCATTTATATTCACCTAGCATTTCTGTCGTTCACATTCCATTTCCCTCTGCTTTCTTTCTTTCTCTTGCACACAGCCCTACACCCACTAATATGGTCTGTACAATTCCCTCATCTTCACTTCACTTTCTCATCTTATCCTCCCTACTTCTACTCTTCTGTTACTTAACCTCTTACCATACCCATCTATTCCAGCCCCCCTGCTCTCCAACAGCCACTCACACCACTACACATTCCAACACATACTGCAGCTTTCCTGTTGTACCCTCACTCTTCTCTACTGAATTTACTCTCCCCAAGATCAAGCATTCTCCTAAAGCATACTCATTTCACAGAACAAAACAAAAATACCTCACCCCCTATTTCCATATATTACATCTCCTCTACAATGTTAACACTCTACAACTCACTGGTTATATACCCAACCCTGTCCCACAGAATATGCTAACTGTCCCTTCCATTGCCCCACATACCTCCCCCATTCACACCTAACTAAACTCCCAAACACCTCTCCTTCTGCTCTATCAGCGTCCACAGTATCCTTAATAAGATAACTGAATGCCACTCCTGGATAGCTCAATACTCCTCAAACATAGTTGCTCTCTCTGAAACCTGGCTTAAGCCACGCAATACTGATAATGAATTCCTCCCACCAGGTTACAACATACTACGCCTTGATAGAACCCATAAGAGAGGAGGTGGAGTAGGTATCTTGTACTCCGACCTCCTTACCTTAACCCGCCTTCCAAGTCCTCTTCCCACCTTTTACCCAGCTGAGCTCCTCACAGCCAACTTTAAGCCCAACAATAACAAAACAATAACAATAACTGCCATCTATATTCCGCCAGGAGATAACATACCCCTACTAGATCAGATTCTAAATTGGATCTCTGCCACATCCCTAATGAGACCATTATACTAGGAGACATTAATATCAACTGGCTTGCCCTCACAGCTAACTCCCCTACCACCTGCATTAACCTTTATGGCTATACCCAACTCATCTCCTCTCCCACTTTCCACAACAAATCCACCAATTCCAGTTCTATCATTGACTAAATTCTTGTTTCCAATCCCAACCACTATACTCAGCCCGAAACACTACCTGACTCCATCAGTGACCATTGCCCAATAAGAATTCTTTGACTATCCCCCCATATTCCCAAACCCTACAAATTCAAAGAATGTTGGAAACTGACTAACTTTAATTGTGCACATTTCAATAATTCTCTCTCGGCAGTAGACTGGTCCACACTTTTCACATTACCTCTCAATGAATATGTATCATACTTTAACTCATCTTCCTTAACATACTCAACTCCCTTGCTTCTCTAAGCACTATTAGAGTCAAGTCCCACATCTCCTCTTGGCTCACCAACACAGCTCAGTCTCTAATTCAAAAAAGAGATGCTGCCTGGAAACTTTGGTCGAAGACAAAATCTCCCTCACACTACCAAAGATATAGAGAACTACGAAATCTCACTAAAAAGCACATCAGAATTGATAAAAAGAACGTTTATCTTCAACCACAGACTACACACTCCTGAAACCGCAAGAATTTCTGGAACAGCATGAACCAAATACTCCACGCAGGTAATCCTTCAATACCCAACCCCTGCTCCAACAACACACCTCTTGAAACTGCATCCATCTTCAGTTCTTACTTCATTGACACCATAAGCAAACTTATGTAGTCCTCTGACCAACCCCATCCCTCACATCTCACCACTCACAATCCCCCATCGAGAATCTTCCCCCTTTTCTCTAAGGCCCATTCCCACAAGCTACATTAAAAAACTCCTCCTAAAACTTAAACTATGCTCCCCATTGGCTGACAAACTGCCAGCACTCTTCCTAAAAACTGCTGCTACATCAATAGCATACCCTGTCTCCATCCTAATTAATCTTTCTATTGTTGAATCAACTGTTCTTACCCTATGGAAAAAAATTCTATACCATACCCATAGACAAAGTTGGTAGCTCTACTGAACTTTCAAACTTTCGACCAATTGCCATACTTTCTCCCCTGTCCAAAATGCTTGAACACTGTGTACACAAGCAAATCTTGGCCCGCCTTATTCAAGATAACCTGCTCATCCCTACCCTATATGGCTTCCGTCCCATCACAGCACCTTCACTGTTCACAACCTTCTCCAATACCATCTCCCTAGCCAGAGATAATAATAAACTCATCTCCTGCTTATTCGTAGACCTGTCCAAAGTCATTGACACTGTCTCCTACCTCATCCTCCTCGCTAAGCTCTCCCAACTCATCCTTTCCTCTGCAACTATATCCTGGTTTAACAGCTACCTTTCTGAATGGCAACAGTCTGTCAAATGGTCCTCAGCTCTCTCTCCTTTTCTACCCATCAAATCTGGAGTCCCACAAGGCTCCATTCTTGGACCCCTCCTATTTAACATCTTCATCAGTGAACTCCATAAATCCTGTCCCCAGTCATCTCTCATACAGTACGCAGATGACACCACAATTATTTTTATAGCGGACAGCCCAACTGAACTGCTCACCCTCACACAAACATCATTTAATCTCACAGAAGCCTGGCTTACAAAAAAAAAAACAACTTATACTCAACCCCAAAAAACAAAACTTCTACTCTTCCTCCCAAAACCCCTCTACCACCTCAAATCTTCATTTAACATACCTTCACTTAACAACCATAATCTCTCCCAATAACCATACAAAGCTACTTGAAGTGATCTTAGATGATCAACTGATATTTGACCCACACATTCATGACTGCATCAAGAAACCTCATCAAAAGCTCAGCCTCCTTTACAGAAACAAAAGATACCTCACCTCTGACTCCAGAATTACACGTGTCAATGCTTACTTCCTTCCCAATCTCTACTACAGTTCACACATTTTTACTAACCTTCAGTCTTCTCTACTCTCCAAACTTGAAACTACCTATAACAAAGTTGCAAGATTTGCTGCTAATTTGTCTTCCAAATCTCACCACTGTCAGGCCCTTAGGTAACTCAACTAGCTTGAGTTCCCAAACAACCTCAGATCTACCCAACTACTCATCATCCACTCCATCATCAATAAACCCTCATCCTGTCTAAATATTTCCTTACTAGTCTCACTTTATAACCCTTCCCATCCCCTTAGGAGCTCTGATCAATGTCTACTGCAAATGTACAAAGCAAACAAATCTGCAGGACATAGTCTGTACAAATGCTTACCTGCCATCCTTTGGAGCAAGCTTCCCCTGGCCATAAGAAGCATACCCCACACATACAAATTTAAGAAATCCCTCAAACATCACCTAAACCACACCTGGACATGTCCCTGTAACTTACCCCCACAAATCCAATCCTAGTCCTATCTATTACCCCTCTGCCTTATTCTCCTCCTCTTCTACCTTACACCAATTTTCCTTCTTCTACATTGCAACATCTTCACCAAACCAACCACTTTTTACTATTATGACTGTCCACTTCCGTTCTCACTTAGCATTTCTGGACTTCTGCTGTATTACCACTGCAACTAATAAGAAGTTATGTCTTACCATAACGATCCATGTGAATTGTTCATTTGGCCTTTGTTCTTACACACAGGTTCGGAGCCGATCCCCGGCTCTGAGTCGGCCGCATCACTAGCTCGCATCTTCGAGAAAGCTCGAGGCACAGTAATATCCCATGATCCTCCGGTGCTAACCCTCAGATCTAGTTTGCTATACCAGAAGAATCCCTCTTAGAAATGTGTCTAAAACACTTATGAACAAATACTACAAATTGTCTGGAACCCTACTGCCAAGTAGAGGATAAAAGATGCCATTACTGATGTTAATAACATGCCAACCAAACCTAGAAAAGGCTTAAAAGGAATCTAATTGAAAACCGTTCTCCCAGACCGTAGGACGGGGGATAAAGGGGGGGGAATATAAGAACAAAGGTGAAATGAACAATTCACATGGATCATTATGGTAAGACATAACTTCTTAATGTGAAATTGTTCAATCTCGCCATTTGTTCTTACACACGGGTAGCGTCCCTAGCTCTTTTTTCCTGGGTGGCTCAAGGGAGAACATACCTGAGTACAGTGGAACCAAACATCACCCTGTCCCTGGAGCTCTTCTCTAGCTTGTAGTGGGCGATAAAGGTATGTGGTTTTGCCCAAGTTGCCGCTGCACAAATGGTATCTAAGGGCAAATGAGCGGTATGGGCTGAAGAGGTAGCAATCGCCCTTGTAGAATGAGCTCTGGGTTTGAAAGGGAGTTGCTGTTTCGATTCAGCATATACCAAATTTATGCAATCTGAGAGCCATTTGGATAAGGTAATCTTCGTTACTGCCTGTCCCTTTCTTTGGTCAGCATATGAGACAAATAGTTGATCTGACTTTCTGTATTCTTTTGTCCTATGTAAGTAAAATCGTAGTTGTCTGTGAACGTCCAACTTGTGCAATGTGTATTCCAACTTATTGGAATGATTTTTAAAGAAGGTAGGCAGTTCAATAGATTGATTGATGTTCTGAATCGAACAAACCTTCGGAAGGAAGGAAGGATTGGTGAGCAAGGTTACTCTATCTGGATGAAAAATCATGTACGGGGGTTGGATAGATAGAGCCTGTAACTCTGAAATTCTTCTGGCAGAAGTGATGGCAACCAGGAAAAGTGTTTTCCACAAAAGAAATTTTAATGGAGTTGTGGTTGCTGGTTCAAAAGGGGGCAACATGAGTTGTGACAGCATGAGATTAAGATTCCAAGGTGCTATTGGATTACGAAAAGGGGGACGGAGATGAAAAGTACCTTTCTTGAAGGCTTTACAAAACTTGTGAGACATAAGAGAACCATCCTTACGGCCAATATGAAAATTGGATATAGCAGTCAGTTGAACCCTTATAGTGGATGTTGATGCTCCTTCTTGAAAAAGTGAGGTGAGGAAATCTAGTATCTTGTGTACTGGGGCCCCGAATGGATCTATACCTTGTTTGGAGGCCCAGTGCGCAAAACGGTTCCATTTGCTGATGTACAATTTTCTTGTAGATGGTTTGTGAGAAGATACAATAATTTGTTGTACTGCAGGAGATAGTAACTCCGACCTGGCTAAGATGGGAAGTGGAGCAGCCAAGCTGTCAGTTTGAGGGACTTGAGGAAGGTGTGAGGAACTCCCAACAAATGTGTCAACAGGTCTGGCTCCGGGTCCAGTATCCATGGTTCCTCCACTTGATGGGATTGAAGGAAAGGAAACCAAATTTGTCAAGGCCAGAATGGGGCTATCAGTATTATGGTCCTGTCCAAATGTTTGGCTTTCTGCAAAAACCTAGGAATTAGTGGAACAGGAGGAAAAGCATAAAGGAGACCTGGGGGCCAGTCGTATACCAGTGCATCCCTGGGGACACCCCCTGGGGGGGGTAACAGGGCAAAGTAGCTTCTGCATTTGGCATTCAAAGGGGATGCAACCAGGTCGCAGCAAGGCTGGCCCCATCTGCGGAAGATCTCTTCCGCCACTTGAGGTTTGAAGGACCACTCGTGAGGGAACAGGATGGCTCTGCTCAACCTGCCCGCGATTACATTGGAAGTCCCCGGGATGTGCATTGCTATCAGAAATCATCTAGTGGACTTTGCCCATTGCCAAATTCTGAGGGCCTCTCTGCATAACGGGTAAGATCTGGTTCCCCCTTGCTTGTTTATGTACCAGACCACTGACATGTTGTCTGTCTGAACTGTCACTGTTCCCCGAGGTAAGGACTTGTGAAAGTGTTGCAACGCTAGAAACACTGCCCTCAGCTCTAGAACATTGATGTGCAGATTGTACTCCAAGTTGGACCATTGACCTTGGACTGTTTGTCCCTGAAAGAATCCCCCCCACCCTATCAGGGAAGCGTCCGTGGTTAGAGTTGCTACCGGACTGGGTAATACAAAGGGTCGTCCTAGTGTTAGCTCTTGACTGTGTATCCACCACAAGAGATCCTTCTTGCAATAATTCATGATCAAGATTTCGTGAGACAGTGGAAGTTGTAGATATGACCACTGGGCAAATAGCATCCATTGAAGGATCCTCATGTGCATCCTGCCTAAAGGAACTACAAGAAGGGATGCTGCCATCAAGCCTAGCACTCTTAATACTTGTCGTGCAGGGACTCTGTTGTTGTGAAGAAGTAGTGAAATGTGATACCTGAGGTCTGATACTCTTGATGGGGGAGAGTAACTTGAGCCAGGGAAGTGTCTAGCTGTGCTCCTATAAATAAGAAATGCTGTGACGGCGATAAGACAGATTTTCTAAAATTCACCGTTATGCCTAGTGAAGAGCAAAGACTGATGGTGTAGTCCCTGGCTTGTAGAAGACGACACTTGGTGGTGGCAGAAAGGAGCCAGTCATATAGATAAGGAAACACCCGGAATCCCTTTCGTCTCAAGTGAGACGCTACTACTGCCATGCATTTGGTGAACACCCTGGGGGCTGAGGTGAGACCAAAGGGCAGAGCATGAAACTGGAAATGACTGGCTCCCAGTCAGAAGCGCAAGGGATCTCTGGGCGCCCTGGCCATTTTGATATGGTAGTATGCGTCTTTGAGATCTATAGAGCACATCCAGTCGCCCTTTTGCAGAAAAGGGAGGATTGACTGAAGCGTGACCATCCGGAACTTTTCCTTTTTCACAAAGGTATTTAACTTGCTGAGGTCTAAAATTGGCCTCCAGTCCCCTGTTTTCTTTGGAACTAAAAAGAACCTTGAGTAAGTTCCAGATCCTATTTGGTCCGCTGGGACTGGTTGGATGACTCTGTTTTCGAGCAACCTTCCTATCTCTATGGTTGCTTGGTCTCGCAGACTGGGTGGAACATCTGGGAGTTTTTTGGAGTTTGGTGGTATTTTTATGAAGGGGATGTTGTAGCCTCTGGTAACTATGCTTTTTACCCAGTAATCTGATGTAAGATTTAGCCAGGCCTCTGGGTATAAAGCCAAGCGACCCCCGACTGCCTCCAGGGTAGGACAGCCGGGCCTGCACTCAGGAGTGCTGGAAGGGTTTTCCAGAGAAGGTCTCTCTGGCACCCTGATTTTGCGGACCCCCTCTGCCGGCTGGGTGGCGTCTTCCATTTCTTCCCCCTCCTCTGCCTCTGGAGGGGGCATCACTTTGGGTGTGTTGAAAAGATCCCTGAGTCCTTCTGAACCACATCTTTTCTCCTCATTGCCCTTTAGGGTAGGGTCTAGATGGAACGGAAAAACTGACCCCTATGGTAGACAGGGTCTTCCCTTCTTGTTCACACCTCATGAGAGTCTCCTTTACTTTGGGCCCAAACAGGGAGGCACCATCAAAGGGGGCATTGGCAAAGGAAGACTTAAAGGCTTCCGCAAAGGAGCATAAGCGCAACCAGGATTGTCTTCTCAGGGCAATCGCTGAAGCTGTTGCTCTACTCGATCCTTCGGCTGCGTATAAAATCAGCCTCATGGACGAGTTGACTATGGAATTTAGGGTGTTAAGTTGCGCTGTCACTTTCTCGGCAACAGCAGCATCTGTGTGTCCCTGGAGAGTATCTCCTAATTCCTTAATGAGATCTCTTTGTAAACACGTGAAATGCATAAGGTAGTTGAGCGATCAGATGGAAAAAGTCGCCAAACTAAATATGCACTTCCCATATCTGTCCATTGTCCTAGAATCCTTATTAGGAGGATGGACAGAGGAAGATGATTCAGACATCTCTTTCTTAGTGGCCGCCGCCACCACCATAGTGTCTACGGGAACTCCTTTTGTAAGATAGGCTTTATCTTGGGGAGCTGTCATGTATTTGTTGGGTTTACGAGGGACTGGTTCCACTGTATCAGGTGTTTCCCAAGCCCTCTGAGCTACTAGATCCATGAGATCATCAAAGGGTGGAGTCACCCAGGAGGTAGAATGTTGTGTCCCAAATGCCTTCAGTAAAACCGATTCATCCGCAGAAGTGGTAAGGGTTTGTCAGTCCCCTCTTTGCTTCAGGATTTCCAAAATGTCTGCAAATGAGACATCCTCAGAGGTGGACTGTAGGGACCCTTCTTTTTCATCTAAATCAGTATCAGATGTAAGAGATTCCTGTGGGGAATCTATGTGCCTCCTCTTGCACAGTCGTTTCCTCGGAACATCCTCAGCGGGAGCTTCTGGGGATGCATCTGAGGAACCAGAGTCTCCCTGTGGGGACTTCTGAGGCATTGGGTCTCGACGCTTGGTAGGTACCGAAGGCACAGAAGCAGAACACGGACCTTTTGGGGAAGGAGATAAAGATACCAATGAAGTATGTGTCTGATCCGACAAGACCTTCCTCATGATGTCAAAAGCACCGGTGCCCCGACCCAAAGATCCAACCCGATCCGAAGAAGAAGGTCATTTCTCCAGAATCGGAACCACGGACACCGAGGACAGATCCGAACTGATCTGAGCCGAGGCACCGAGAGGAAGAGTCGGAACCGAAATCTCAGTTCGACTATCCCCCCCGGAACCCAGGAAAGATGTTCGGCTCCCAGACTCTCCGGCTGGTTCCGAAGGAGTCGAGGTCAACGGAGCCGATAGCACTACTGGAAGCTTCGGCACCAAGGCTTCTACAATCATTGGTTCTTCGACTCCTAACACAGATGACTCGACCGGTCTCGGAAGAGGAAGTGTAGAGGGAACTGGAATAGCTTCGAGTTTCAAAAACAGCTAGGATGAAACCTCGATTAATTTTGACAAAGCCGAGTTCTCCATAAGCTTTTGTACCACTCGGTCCACATCGGAGTTGGAAAGTGGCCTCGAAGAATGGGTCGAAGGGATCGAAGCCATCACCGAGCGAAGGATAGTAGACGGTGGTACCTCTGATACCGGCTCCAAGACCTGAGCCTCGTGCAGAGATAAGGTCTTGACACCCGGCACCGAAGTCATAGGAGCCGGTGTCTGAATCTGAAAAGAGGTGCTCAGAGCCGATGACTTGGGCTCCGACACTCTTGAAGACTTCGACCCCTTCGAAGACTTCGAAACCTGCTCAGCCTTGTCCAGGGCCTCCTGAAACTCAGGTTTGATCAAACCTCTATCCACCAACTTCCTGCGTCTTTCCAGCATGACCCTCCCACTAAAGGAATGACAGATGGAACAGTCTTCCTGCAAGTGGAGAGGGCCAAGACAGTAGACGCAGGATGAATGGTTGTCAGTAATGGACATCTTCTGTCCACACTGACACCGTTTAAAACCACTTTTGGTCTTTTCTGACATTTTTGAACTAGAAAAAAGACAGCACTATATAGAAAAATTTCTACACTACAATATAAGAGATATAGATATAAATGTAAAACACACCACAGCATATTAAGATATATATATATTTTTGTGAAAAAATAGAAAAAGTTAACTTTTTAAATACTGTAAATTCTTACAGACAAAAAACGGCCTAAGGCCCTTACTAAGAATTTTAAGGTAACAAACTACCTAAACTAGTCAAACAACTACTATATAATAAAACTATCAAATGCTATGATAAAGATTATAAGAAATATAAAAAATTATCCATATATAACAAGAAAAAGTAGTAAAATTTCTACTGGCCCGAGCCTCTCGATGCGATCTGCTGCTAGCGGCAAACTAGATCTGAGGGTTAGCACTGGAGGATCATGGGATATTACTGTGCCTCAAGCTTTCTCGAAGATGCGAGGTAGTGATGCGGCCGACTTGGAGCCGAGGATCGGCTCCGAACCCATGTGTAAGAACAAACGGCGAGACTGAACAATTTCACATCATCTATTATCAAATCCACCTCTACTGGACTCACTCGGTACCCACTCCTACTAACAACCCCCCGTAGAATACTACTACTAACCTGCTGATCTGACTACTGTCCCTCACACAATTGTATATACAATGTCTCTTTTACCTTCATTTTAAATACATTTGTAGAGCATCACATTGTACTATACATTTACTGTAACATGAAATATTACATAATTTTACTTTGGAGCTTTTCTCCCCATACCTCCACTAAAAAACTGTCCTGGTCAACAAATGTCAAATAAATAAATAAATAAGGACAAACATACAAGAACTTTTAGAAATCATTATGAAAATATTGTCACTTCTGAGACAGGAAGTGTGTTAAAACTTGTCCTGGTCTAATACATACACATTTATTACCAATAGTATTGTCATTCTGATTGCCCTCTTAATCCAGTTTAGGTTTGGGGGAGCCAACGTTTATCCTAATACTCAGTGGGTACAAGGCAGAAAAAACAATTTTGATTGAGGCGCCAACCCAACACATGATACACACTTTTATTCACTTTCACACAGCACATTGACAAACTGCACACACCTATGGGCAAATTGAAAGAATTCCAGTTGACCAGTTGACCTATGACATAACTTTGGGATGGGGAAGCAAATCAGCACATCCAGTATGCATCATCAACCCCCTTTTCCCATTTTCTACATGGGGTTGAGGTGTTGTGTCACTTGTCACCATCTCTCCATATTCAGTGCCACTCTGCTACCTTCTTTGATGCTCATGCCTGTTGCAGGTCTTCTCTCACACAATCCATGCACCTCTTTGCTGGACACCCTTGTTTTCTCTTACCTCCTTCTTGTCAGTCCCAAATCTTCTTCACTAGATTGCCTTCTGCTTTTCTGCACATGTGCCTGAATGACCGTAATCTGTTCTTTTTGACCTTTTCTGCAATTGGAGTTACTATGACTTCTGCACTTATGTCCTCATTTCTTTGTCTGTCCCACAGTGTGCATCCTACCACCTGTCTCAAGCACTTATTTTCATCACCTCAAGCTTTCTCATCTGCTCTGCCTTTACTGCCCAGGTTTCTGTGCTATACAGTAGTACTGGTCACACCACTGTCTTGTACAGCTTACTTTTCAGCTTCTTTGCCATTCTCCTGTCATATGCCAGTTGGCTGCAGCCCCTCTGTTTTTAGCTTTGACCTCCTTAATCAGACTTCCCTTCTTCTCAATCACCCCTCTCAAATACTTAAACCTGTTCCATTATTTTCCCTCCTAACTCAATTTTCATCTTCTTCTGAATCTTCTGATTTCCACCATTTGCTGCTATTACAACTGCTTTATCTGTACTCAGTTTCATCCCATGTGCCTTCAGTTTTACATTTAATTCTCCTGCCCTTTGCTGAAGTTCTTGCTCAGAGTCTAGTTTAGCAACTTTGTTGATCTGACCCATCTGATCTGTTTACTAATGTAGTCCATCACCAGTATGAACAGCAGTGAGCTCAAGGCTGAGCCCTGGTGCATACCCACTCACACTGGGAACCCCTCTGTGAGACTGCACACTGGTTGTACCCAAGTCATTGTGTCCTTGTACATAGCTTGCACTAATTCTACCAATGTGTCTGGCACTTTGAACAACTCCAGGAGTACCCAATCAACTTCCATGGGAACTTGTCATATGCTTTTTCCAAGTCTAGGAATGCCCAGCAAACATTGGGTCAGTTGTATTGTATCCTCTTCTGAATCTGAACTGCCCATCTCCCATCTTACTTTCTACTACTTTGCTTATTCATTTATCAGTCACGCTCTCCAAAACATTCATGTAGTGTGACAGGAGTTTGATACCTCTGCACTACCCACATTTCTGAATGTTCCCTTTGATCTTGAGCATGGCTGCTAGTATACATATTCTCCAGTCATCTGGGATATGCCTTTCTCTCCATACGGCTATGAGTAGCCTCAGGAACCATTTATCTCTTGTCTCACCTAACATCTTTATCACATCTGCTGTGACCTCATCTGAGCCTGATGTTTTCCCTATGATGAGTTCATCCTCTTCTCCCATTGTAGGCTGTGACTGGGGCAGTGCAACTTCTGTGGAGTTTTCTTCTTTCAGAAGCTGCTGATAGTACTCTTTCCATTTCCCCAATTGCCTTTGATATCCTGTGGACTGGTAAGCAGGTTGTTGCTGGCCTCCCTTATGAAGTGTGTCTGACTATCTTCTTTATCTTTATGTCTTTGCCTTGCAACCTGATAGAGTTTCTTTGTGCCATTCACTGAGTCACTTTCCAGAAGCTGACAGAGTGCCTCTGATGCCTTGTTCTTCCCTATTGCATCTCCACTCTTTCTTCTTGTTAGCCAACCAGTATTCCTTCTTAGTCTGGTCCCTCTTTTCTGTCTCCCACTTTTTTCTGCACTCCTTCTTTATTTTGATGACCTCCTAGACTACTGCATTCCACCAGCAGCTTTCCATATGTATCTTATTTCCATACCTGGCTTGGCTACATATCTATTATGTAACCCTTACACATGCTGTTTTGAGGCACTGCCTTTCTTCTTCAACTCCACTCATTTCCTCTTCTTCTTGAGGTACTAGAGACCTGAATAATTCCTTGAACTGTTGTGCTTTCTCTCAAGTCAATTTCCATGTCTTTAGACTGGTCTCTGTTGACTTTAGAGCCTTCTCTGACCACTGCTTGCAGCTGATTCTGGCAAGCAGTGGTTTATGCTGTGGGCTGGCTGTTTCAATGGAGGAGACTTTGCAATCACTGATTCTACCCAAGTGCCCTTTCCTTACTAGGAGGAAGTCTACCTGAATTGCATGCTGGACAGTTTTGTATGTGATCTTGTGACTGTCTCTCTTTCTGAATCATTTGTTGGCTACAATCAACCCATTTGTCAGACAGAAGTCTAGAATGGCCTTTCCTTCTTTATTCCTGTTATCCCACCCCTTGTGAACTCGGGCAGTCCTCCTATCCCACTCTGCCTGTCCCAATTTATGCATTCAAGTCATCTATTATCAACATCTAATATGTCCTGCAACTGCTGTCTGAATATATTCTTTGTCTCACTATCACAACTCTATTGTGAGGTATAATATGAGATTATGAAAACTGCTGAGATTATGAAGCCTGTCCTATCATTATACTGGAGTCTGATTGCCATGAATCTGTCACTAATTCTGATGACATCCCATACTGTCTTCCAAGTCTCTACCTCACCACAATTCCCACATCATTTCCAGTCTGTCCTCCTCCTGAATAATAGACCGTGGATCCCCAGCCAAGTGGCTTTGCTGAACTGCCCTTCTATCTTGCCTCCTGCATACATAGGATGTCCAGCCTCCTATTACACATATTAAACTCAGCTTTAAAACCTATTTTAAAAAAATATTTTACAGAGTTGTATAATTGTATAATTAAATAATCACGCAGCAACAACACTCAAGTAAACAACGGCTATACAGCACAGAACAAGTAAAACGTAGAAAAATAAAATCACACAATGTTTATTATAAATAAAATAACAGGGTAAGCACTTTCACGATTATAAATGGCTTCATCAGACCATAGTATAATGCTAAACTCCACGTGAATATATACTGATGAAAGCCAATCAAATCTCAGCAATTAAATGTCACTTAATTAAAACAATCAAAGTGAATAAAAAAAACAAGTAAGAAATAAATCACTCAACACATTTATCTACTATAAAAATCTATAAAAATACATATAAACAAGTAACAACATATAATTTTTTCTGCAGCCCATGGCATTTTAAAACAGGTTTCAAAGAAACACGATCATTAAGCCCAGAACCCCTATCAGATCTCATTATAAGAATCCATAATAATTCTGACCTCTCAATATTATTGCTTAGATCTCCCAGACGTGGGCTTTTAAAAAGCTTGTCAATCACTAAAAACCTAAATTCATGTAGAGGTCCTTCTTATCCACATGCTTAGCTAAGGCATTAGAAATATAATGTGTTCTAATATGAGAGAGGTGTTCCCTTATGTGTTCTTTAAGGCTACGATTCATCTTGTCAGTATAGAAAGAAAAACATAGAATGCAGTATGGTAAATAAACCAAATCCCTGGTGTCTTAGTCTGCCCTAACCTCAAACTCAAATACTGTAACTATATCAGGATGCAAAAGCTGACTACTACAATCTATAAAGGTACAAAAGTTACACCTGTTACATGGATGGGTACCAGGGACTTCTGGGGCAGTCCTAACTCTCCCTTTCCTATCTGGATAACACAGCATGCTTTTTATAGGTTCATAGGTTCATAGGTAGATACTAGGCTATCTGCCCTAGGGCATTTATAAGCCTAGCCAGAGTGTATTTGGCTTCCACCTCCCTATTAGATTAGCCTACTGTGCCTCTGTAAAGTAGGTCACAGAAGGTACCCTTTTAAGATTAGTTTATTGTGCCTCTGTCTAGCAGGGACACAGAAGAGATCCCAGTGGTGAATTTGCGATTTCCCATCCACGCGTCCAGATTTCGCTTGAAGAGGGTCAGTGAGGGGCTATGTCTAACATGAATTGGGATTCTATTCCAGAGTGAGGGGAGCCTCTGGGAAATGAATCTGTCCCTCCAGCATGTCCTATTTATTTTTGTGCTGAGGTTTAGGTCCCTGGAGCGTGTAACTCTAAGGGACTTGGATTTTTTGAGGTGGAGCATGTCCATTAATTCTGTGTTTGACATGGCTTTGTACGTCAGGCATAGATCACCTCTGAGTAGGTGGTAAGCAACTGAGTAGAGCTGGAGTTTCTTTAGTCGAGCTGCATAGGACATCTGTTTGTAGCCCATGATCCTCTTGGTGAGGTACTTTTGGGGTCTCTCCAGTTGCTGCAGGTGTCGGGTAAGGTACATCCCAAAAGGGGCATTGTATTCAATTATGGGCCTGATGAGTGATGAGTAGAGGGGCACAATGACCTCTCTTGATCTAGATGTGAACCCTTTCGTGATAAGGTGGGCTGTATAGAAGGTCTTTCTAACCACTTTGGCAACGTGATTATCAAAGGAGAGATTACTATCTACGTTGGTCCCCAAATCTCTAATTACTTCTTCCGTATTTAATGGATTACCACCTATGTGGTAATTTGTGGGCACCTTGTTTTTCCCAAAGGGGATGACTATCCACTTTTTAGCATTTAGCTTGAGGCCGTGGCTCTGGCATCAAGCATCCATCTCTGTGAGACCTTTTTGGAGGATGCATGATTATGGCCCCCAGTTTGCAGTCATCTGCGAACTTTGTCAGCCATAATCCCCCTGTGTTAGCCTGAACCTCAGAGAAGTATATACCAAACAAGAGAGGTCTCAGAACTGAGCCCTGTGGGATGCCACTTGTAACTGGTTTGGATTCGGACATGGCACCTGTGATTCTGACCATGTGGGTTCTATCGCTGAGCCAGTTTGCAACCCATCTTGTGATATAGGGGTTCATATTTAAGCTGGTAAGCTTATTTATGATGCCCGAGTGGGGTATTGTGTCAAAGGCTTTTGCGAGGTCCAGGTAGGCTGTGTGGACTACCTTGCCCTCATCTATGGCTTTGGTAACTGTTTCAAAGAAATCAACTAGGTTTAAGAGGCAAGATCTGCCCTTAAGAAAGCTGAATTGGGTAGGGTCCAGTGTCTGGAGGCTCCCAATGTCTTTGTTTATGAGTTCCATGATAATATGCTCCATAGCTTTACAGACCAGACTAGTCAGGCTTATGGGGTGATAGTTTCCGGGTTCCGTTGTGGCACCACCTTTGTGGAATGGGACCACTGTAGCTGTAAGTCATTCTTTGGGTACATATCCTGTAGTAAGGCTAAGTTTGAACAGTGACTTAATGTGAGGGTTCAGTTCTTCTTGGAGCTCGTGTAAGACACAGCCTGGGACACCATCCGGTCCCATAGATGCTGTGTTTTTTGCTTTGGAGAGGGCAGCTTTCACCTGTGCATCTGTGATGTCAGGGAGGTTACATTCAGTTGGGATAGGCATTTGCTCCTTTGTGGGAAAGGGGGGGAGAAGTTTGCGCTGAATCTGTCTGCCAGGATGTTGGCTATGTCTGTAGGTTTTGTACCATTATGCAACAATTCAGAGCATATCTGGGAGTTTCTGCCCATGTTCCTGACATAACTAAAGAAGGCCTTGTGATTATCTTTAGTGTCTAGGGCAATTTTTCTTTCGAAACTGGCCTTTGATGATTTTATGAGGGATCGAAGTTTCTTGCTAATACTGATCAGAGATGCCTTCCCTTTTTGGGATTTTGCTCTGTCATGTAGTAGCTTCCTTCTTCTGTTATATAGCTTATTTATGGCCGGGGTCCACTAGACCGGTCTCCTGTTTTTGGAGGAGTGAGTCCTGGTTTTATTTGGGATAGCATGATCCATGCATTCCTGCAGGTGCTCATAAAATGCATTTGTAAAGGATTCTGCGGATTGGGCTGTATTATCCTCTGGCCCAGGGGCTTTGAAGGATTCCACCTCAGTCTTGAGATGTACAGAGTTGGCTTTTGAGAAATTCTTTACAGGGATTTCCTTGGCTGGGGGTGGGGACAGGATATGGATGTCCAGGGAAATTTGTTTATGGTCTGATCTTACCAATGAGGGGTTTACCTCTGGTGTGGAACATAGAGTCCCCATGTTGGTGATGACCAGGTAAATTATGTTGTTCCCTCTTGTGGGAGTGGTGATCAGTTGTTCCATTATTGCATGTTTCTACCTTCTTATGACATCTTGTGCTGATGATATCATAAGAAGGCAGAAACATGCATGTCCACAGCTAGAGAGGTTTGGCTTTAATGGCCTGAAATTGTCCATAAATAGACTTAAAAATGAAAGTAAAAGACATACATGGACATACAGAATTGCCATTTAGCTGAAACACCAGATATCCTTAAAGGCTGATTTTCACATATCCCATGAGGGCTCTGATACAAGAGGTTTAAGGTATCACACAGAAGTCTAGCTTTGCTAGATTTTTCTTTTTGTGTTTTTAACCAGTTGGTTATCTGTGTGACCTTTTTACTCTTTGTTTTAGTTTGTTAGTTGGGATATTTTCTAGACACCCTAATGTTTATGGATATCATCTGGGTATGACAACCCTGTGTTTTCAAAGGTCAAACATTCCTCTTATGCTGTGCTGATGATGTCATAAGATGGTAGAAATATGCATGTCCACAGCTAGAGGGGTTTGGCTTTAATGGTCTGAAATTGTCCATAAATTGACTTAAAAATGAAAGTAAAAGAATAGTCATGGATATTCAGAATTGTAATTTAGCTGAAACACCTGATGTCCTTAAAGGGTGATTTGCATATATTCCATGAGGTCTCTGATGCAAAAGGTTTAAGGTATCACACAGTTATAAATCTCATGCTGCTAAAACTTGTAAATGATCTAGCACATTTATTCCAGTATATCATAATACTATCCAAGTTTTTGAAACAGCATTAGAGAGGGAAATGTATAACTTGTACAACAGTAAATTTATAAAGCACAATGTTTTAAATCTTAATAGGAATGAACAAGCTGCATTGATTTCCTTAATAAATAACCATAACATTGTTGTAAAGAATGCAGGTAAAGGGGGTGGTGTAGTGGTTTTAGATTTCTTATACTATAAACAAGCCATGTTACAGCTTCTAAATAACTCAGACTATGAACCGATATCTATGTCAGAGTATAATAACATTATTCGAAATGTCTGAAGTTATATGTGAAATATTCACATTAAATTACATCACAGAAGAATTATACAATTATTTTAAAGTTTGTGATCCCGTTATAACAGTCATATATGGCATACCAAAAGTTCATACATCTATGACTACCCCCCCCCCCCGACCCATTGTTTCAGCTAATGGTTGGGTAACTGAACCATTGTCAAAATACCTTGATACCCAGCTTAAGATAAGTTTTGAATATACTGGCACAATTCTGAAAGATACTGCAGATTTTTTAAAGCAATTGTATGAATAACCAAGAGACAAGAATTTAATTAACTGTATTTTTGCAATTCTGGATGTTGACCATTCACAAATATACCAACTAATGTGGGCATTTCTTATGTGAAAGAATATTTATTAGAGTGTACCAAATATACACACTCTCATATAAATGTTCTTTGTAAACTGCTTTTAACTGTCCTAATTAATATTTTAAGTTTCTTGATACTTTTTATCATCAAAAGAAGAAGTAGCAATGAACGCACCTGCAGCTAATAGTTATGCTAACATAGTTATGTATATGTGGGAGCGTCAACACATTTTATCAGACAATAATGTGTTTTTAGATAAGGTTTTATTTTATAATCAATTTGTTGATAACCTTTTTTCATTTGGGATGGTGACATTACTAGTTTTAATGATTTCACTGGGTATTTAACTAACACAACTTCCTTTTTAAGATTTAAGAGCAATGTAAATACAGATGTTATTGATTTTTTTAGATATTTTGAAGGATGTAACAGGAGCACTAGGTACTAAACTTTACAAAAAAACAGGTAAAAGGAATTCATATCTGCATAGCAGCAGCATGCACCCTCAGTATATGTTCAAAAATATTGTTAAGAATTAGTTTACTAGAGTTGCCAAACTGAATACCTCAGATTAGGCTATGATTATGCAGCTTAATAATGCTTTTTCTGACTTTAAAGACAAGCGTACAAAATAGTGAGTTAAAGGATGCCTACAATGATGTTATCTCATTAAGACAAACTAAAACTAGACCCACATTTGTTAAATCTGACATTATAAATATGGAATTAGGGTTAGATGCATGCTTACTTGCAATGCCAATGCTAATGATGTTAAAGATATTATTAAGAAATATTGGTATATTCTAAGAGATGTTCCTGAATTTAATCAAGCGCTTTCTGATATACCAGCCTTTGTACATAAGAGAAGTCAGAATTTGAAAAATAATATTTGCTATAAAGAACAAAGAATAGTTAATAAGTTACACCATTTTAAGGTACTTTCAAATGCGATAGGTACAACTTCTGCCAGTATGTTTTAAGCTGTAACCTTTTTAAACATTCAGTCACCTCCGTGGTATTTAAGTTATATGATTATGGTAACTGTAATACCAGTAATGCAGTTTATCTTGCCTTAAGCCAAAAATGCATTGCATTTTGTATGGGCAAAACAAACCAGAAATTTATAGATCAAATAAGTAAACATCTATTTGACATAAAATAAAAGTTATTACTAGTGCTCTATATAGACACCAAAACGACAATGGTTCTGCTCATGTTTTAAAGTTTTTAATTATATGTGTTACTAATAGTTCAGTTCATGGTGGCAATATTGTACATCAGACTGAATTAGATGAATTTTATTGGATTTTACACACATATATTGTCAGGCTTGAATAGTACAGTCTCTTTAAAACTGTTGCTTGTTGAATGTCAAAAGCATGTGTGATTAATTATGATATTACTATATAAATGATATGTTGATACAATATTTCTGTACTAAGCTTGAATAATCCTGAAGGTGAAAGTGCTTTTACTTGCATTTCCTTAAAGTGTTCTTGGTCTAGACTAGCAGTTTGTGTGTTCCAGTGGTTCTTTGTTCTAGTAAATGCAGATATACAGTGCGGGAAAAATTTAAATTGAGAATTGGAAAATTAAATCAGAAACAGCATGTTCTTAGAGAAAGTTAACCAAAGACAGGCAGCTCTTAGTTTCATAATTAGAGTGTGAATAAATAAATAAAATCATAGCACAAGTGCTCAGATTCTGCTTTGAAAAAGAATAAAACAAATTAGTAAATATTTCTATGAATATGTAAATATACTTTTAATAACAGATAACTACAGCTTGACACAGGAATTTTAATTAAAAGAGAAAGTGAATCTAGTCCAGTTTAATTTTGTTATAATAAAAATATGGTTATTAAAGAAATTAACATCACACCTAACAGCAAAACATCTGGTCTAGGAGATTTAATTAAGGAATTCTATAACAAAGAGTATAATTTCTTATGCTACAACTGCTCAAATCATACAAACATATACAATTGGCAGGATTCACGAAGCCTCCGTGTAAGTGTTACAAGGCTTACACGGAGGCTGCAGTTAAACAGTGTGACGTCAGCATGTCATGCATATGCATGAGGGCATGCTGAATCACACCTAAGGCTTACACGGTCCGTGGAAGACAGTAGGGGGCGTGTCCGTAGGCCGAGCCCTGCAAACGGACATGCCCCCAGAACAGTAAAAGTCCCTAAAGTAAACCCCCATGACAGAGTCCATGGAAATGTGAATAAACACAACACATGCCCCCACAGACTATGAACATAAAATATATAAATGAACACGTTATATATATTTTTTAAATTGTAAAGATGTTTGCCCGTGAGTGCGCTCGTTGCATGTCCAGCGCGTAGCCACAGTTAGCAGTCAGTGGAAAAGCATATAAGAACTAAATAGGCAAAGTAAGCCAAAAAGCAATAGCGTAGCAGTAGAGATGTTAGCTGAAGAGCAGGCAGTCATGGTTCGAGCCCCCAAAACATCAATTTTTATTTTTAGTGAAATAAGCACGAAACAAGTCCCTGACATATATGTACACATATAAAATTAAATTTTATGTAAAATGTAATGAAATGGGCCATTTAGTTTGAAGAAATGTGAGATGACAAAATAATAAAAAATGCCAGATGTACCTATAGCTGAGCTACAGTTTAACAAGTTGAGTGCATCTGCCCGTAGGTAAGCAGTGGTTTAACAGGTGCAAAATGAGTGCCCGTAGGTGAGCAGTGGTTCAACAGGTGCAAAATGAGTGCCCGTAGGTGAGCAGTGGTATAACAGGTGCAAAATGAGTGCTTGTAGGTGAGCAGTGGTTTAACACGCTGAAACTGTGTGCCCCTAGCTGAGCTGAGCGTAAGATCTGTGCTGACAGCCAAATGAAGCATAAACCAGCATAACCCGTTTGCGCAGAGCTGTGCACCGCACCAACAAGCTAACCGACGGGCAACGTTGAGCAAGCTGTAACAAAACTGCCTTTACACAGACACGCCTCCTAGCCTGTGTAGACAGTCATAAAAGCAGTTGCCAGGTTTGAACCCAGGATACCATGCACCATAGTCAATGTACTGAACCACTAAGCCATGACAGCTGTACTGAGAAATGCAGTAATAGCAAATATATAGGAATGAATAGAAAGAGGAGCATGACAAAGCAGGTTTTGTGAAGCTGATACAATTCCAAAATGGCCAATCACAGATAAGTGCGGGAAAAACGGCATATATAAGCCCCATAGGCAGAAATACACAGCATAACCGATTGTAGAACTAACTTGCAGCCAGAATGTCAGGAGTAGGTGAGGGTAGTTGCTTTCGAACACAGAGGTGGGGCGTTGAGGAGTCCAAATATATGGTTTGGCTCCTTGTCCACAATCATGAGGCCCAACTCATGCAGGGCCAGGTCCTGTGGGGAGCATATAGGGCTGAGGCGTGGGACCGGTTGGCTCATGATCTTACCAGTGCCACAGGGATTCCAAGGACTGGTGAGCAGGTCTGTCACCACCATGCGGACCTGAAGAGACAGAAGCAGGACCAACTGAACCTTTGGATCCAGGAGGCCCGGCAAATGCCCAACGCCCCACTTCTGAGTAAGTTACATCTAATTATGTATTTAAGAAATGAACCTAGCTGATATTATGGAGATGTGTATTCCAATATTACTTTATTTATATTACAGCTGCAGGTGTCTGTTCTGCGAACCGCAGAGCTTATGGCGATAGGCTGGTGCAGTTGCGCCACCAGGCAGGTCAGTAATTCTCTCCCTGTAACTGTAAATAAATATAAAAGTATGACAGTTAGCAAAAGAGTGCAGTGTAGTCACTAAGTAATAAAATGTGCAAGTAACAGTGTAAGAGTGTTTGCAAGTATTGCTTGATTACAAAAGTGTGTTGCAGTCTGTAATCCAAACGGAAAAATGAAAATGTCTGAAATAAAGTCTGAAATAAAGATGTCCCACCTGTAATATAATAGTACACAACCTGCAGCAGGCTGAAAAGTACAGCTGCAGAAGATGAGCAAAACACATGTGTGAAATATATCCCTTTTGAAATACTGAAACATGACAGAAGTGAGACTGTTGGAAAGGATTGTAATAACTACAGGTAAAACATGTCAATAAAGCCTAGAAGTAAGCACCATCCTGAATTGTAAAAATAAAACAAGTGAGAGAGTGTGAGAAAGAGTTATGAACCCACCAATAAAGTAGTAATAACTCCTGAATAAAGTATACTGCAGTCAGTACAGAATGAAATGAATGTGACAAGCAGAACCAAACTGCGAAATGTGTTCAAAATGTTCCTGCAGCTCGAATGTGTATCCCAAAATCTGGATATGTTGCTCTCAGTCTGCAATATGCAGATAGTATGATTGTCTGAAATACCAAACATCCACAGTTGTCTATAGCTATATAAAGCAAATGTAGCAGGATGATGTAGGTGAACAGAGCCAGATATGAAAGTGTATGAATGAAAATGAAAATGTATATTGATGTAGCAGTAACAGTCCTATCACCAACTTGAAGTAGTTATCACATAGGTAACTGTAGGTAGAACTGTAGTGTGTATATATCTGCAGCTATTAGAAATGTACAGCATATGTATTGGTATTTGAAGGTGTTAATTATATTTTCTTCACCCTACCCTATAACCACATATAATCCATTCCACGGGAAATTGGTATGTGCAATCACAATTAACACCCCTGGACATATGTCCTGTTGGGTCATACATATTTGCATGTACGTTGATGCATCTGCCCTGTTCATACATCCAAACCTGATGGCCTGTTGCCATCAATCAACCCTGCATGTTGTTGGACTGTGTATTGCTGTTCAAATTATGCATGTGTTATGCTTGCTGTTCAATGGTGTGAATATCTGGGTGTTTGGTTAATGGGAATACTAATGCATGCTGTTACAACTAATTGTGAATGGTATTGTATGTTACTAACCCAAACTGTCATGACATAATGCAAAACATAGGACGACAGGGAAGGCGGGTTCCAGCGGACCCACCTCTCCCACCTCAGCTGGCGAGTGCACCTGGCAGTAGTGCCCAGTCTGGACCCTCCTCCTGTAGCCCTGTGCCACCTGTGGGTGGAAGCGCTGCAGGGGATGGGGCTCGTCCCCCCTCTGCAAGTGTGGCCAGAGGAGAACCACCACTCACCCTCCGTAGCGTCTGGACTGTGGTGCGTAGGGAGATCCAGGAAGCTGTTCTTGGGCCCCTACGCCAGCTTGAGGCACAGGTGACACAACTAATGGGCATGCCTGCTGCCCGGCCTACACAGCCCCCAGCACAGCCCCGTCCTGGGCAGTGAAGGCACAGTGACAACTGCCCATGGGTGGGGATATCAGTTCCACTGTTGCCATCTGTGGGCTTATGGGCTCTGGATATCCAAACATCCATCCCCGTCAATTGTGTAACCCCCCCCCACACGTGTCATACACCGCCCCTGTATGCGTCTTGTTTGTCTTGTCTGTTGACCTACCCAACCTACCTCCCCAGCTATACCGACTTCCTTTACCTGACATACCACTCTCACCTCAAAAAAAAAAAAGGGCACTCTGTACCCACAAAAAAATTATGCCCCATACATAGCTGCCCATTTCGTACACGTCTGCTGGACATGGAAACTGTCAATTATAAATAATTAGATATATGTAAAATATATGAATATGAAAATAGGAAAGCCACAGCAACACACTATAGTCAAGACACCTAGCAGGCATACAAGTAGTGACTGTAAAGGGCAAATATTGAAGCCATAGCAACAAAGTGCAAGAGCCACTGCTATACACCAGTTACACCACATGTCCCACAGGAAAGCGCACACACCCACATTAACAATAGTAGTAGTCTTAGGTGTCAGTGTACATACACACTTAGTACAGGAAACTGGAGAAATGAATGGAGAAATGTTAATCTACAACACAGCCGGAAATATGAGAGAGATACTAACCTTTACACTCGCAGAACAGTGTCCACAGCATACCAGCATGGTCCCTGCCCTTAAAATCTGAAAGGGCTACGCCTATCTCACATACCTTTTTATTTATTTATTTTTATTTTATTTTATTTTACATTTGTTGACCGGGCTAGTCCAGCTGGATTAATGTCCATTTTCAGTGGAGGCCCGGGGAGAAAAGCTCCAGAGGTTAAAAACAGTATTGGAAATACATAAAAAGACATAGTACAAATGTATTATACAAAGGGAAAAAATGTAAGTACAAATATTAAAGATCTTAACTATTCAGAATCATCCTAGGTCAGAAAGAAGTTAGGTTAGAGGTAAGCAACTAGCAAAACAATATAATAAAGTATCAAATCATAAACACAAACAATTCCTGTTTTTTCTTTTTTTTTTTTTTTTTTGTAGTGAGTTAAGTAATATTTACAAAAAAGGGATAATATCTCAGTTGAAGTAGAAGATGAAATCCAAGTGGATAAGAAAAGTTTACAAACATAAGGGTGCCAACAGGCTAGTCTGGGTTGGTACAAGAGCAAAGCCAGAATTTATTAAGATGTATTAAAAGTTGTTTCTTAAATAGTGGGAGAGTAGGCAAAGAGGACAAATCAGATGGAAGATTATTCCATATTTTACCTACTGAGTTGGAGAAAAGGCAATTGCCTGCAGAATTCATAATTTTGGTAGTATTAACAAGTAATTTATCAGAGGAACGTAGTTGTTTCAGGTTGATATAGGGAGTCAAGAGGTTAGAAAGAGCTGGTGTTTTATAAGGTTTGTATAGAATTTTATGTGCAATTAAGAGTTGTTGAAAAATGAACTTATTAGGGAGTTCCAGCCAGTGTAGTTGTTTTAGGTTTAGACAGTGGTGAGCTCTAAACTGGGATGTGGTGGCAAAGCGGGCAATATTGTGGTAAGATGTAGTAAGTTTCTTAAGGTTACTTTTAGATAGATTAGTGTAAATAGGGGAAGCATACAGAAGGGTAGAGATAAGGTGTGTTTGGGCTAAGGTTATCCTAGCTTCAGGTGTGAGGAAGGGCTTTATTCTGTATAGGGATCCAATCTTTTTATTAACAGCTTTTATTGTGGTGTTGATGTGACAATCATAGTTGAGATTATTATCGATAATAACACCAAGAAGTTTAGTTGAGGAGTCAGGAGAGATTATGGTGTTGTCAGATGCAGTAATACAGAAGTTTGTCAAAGTAGATTTACGGGTAGGTGAAAAGAGTAATAATTTAGTTTTCTTGGGGTTAAGGAGTAGACAGCGATTGGAGAACCACTGTTCAACAGTTGAGAAGGCTGATTGTGTTTGAAACTGGAGTTCTGTTTGAGAAGAGGCAGTGCAAATTATAGTGGAGTCATCTGCATATTGTATGCAGGTAGTATTTGGTAAAGATGATTGAAGGTCATTAATAAAGATAGAAAATAGAAGTGGGCCTAGGATAGACCCTTGAGGTACTCCTAAAGAGATAGGGAGGAGAGCAGAGAGAGAATTTTTCCAGAGTACGGCTTGCTGACGATTTACAAGATAGGAAGAAAACCAGGAAAGGGAAGAGGGCTCCAGGGCCAGAGATTTTAATGTGTGCAAAAGAAGTGTATGATTAACCATGTCAAAGGCTTTTGATAGGTCTATGAAAAGAGAAGATGTAAGTTTATTGTTGTTACGGTTTAAGTTAATAGTGTTGGTGAAGGAGAGAAGAGCTGTGGTAGTACTGTGAGCAGGTCTAAAACCATGTTGAGTGTCAGCTAGAAGGCTATTATTGAGGAGATGGTTGAGTAGTTGTTTATGTATACATTTTTCTGTGATTTTAGCTAAGGGGGATAAAAGTGCTATGGGACGATAGTTGGAGAAGTCGTAAGATTTGCCTCCTTTATGGAGGGGTATGATATGTGATATCTTCCAGATTGCTGGGAAAATACCTTCTTTTATTGATCTGTTTATCAAGATAGAGACAGGGTAAGCAATGACTTTTGCTGCTAGTTGCAGGAATTCAGCAGGAAGTTTATCTGCAGAAGGGGTGGTAAGTTTGAGTTTTTGGATAAGAGATTGTATATAAGAGGTAGATACAGGTTGTAGGTGAAGGGGAGGAATGGTATCTATTAAGGTATTTGGAGGTAGTTGAGAAGTATCAGGAGATAGTTGGTTGGCTAGAGTTTGTATAGAATTGGTGAAAAAGGAATTAAAGTTATTGGCTGTTAGTGTGGGATTATCAGGGTCAGAATCCTGAGGGTTTGGTGTAATTATTTAGCCTGGGGTCAGGAGACTATTAATACTGGACCAGAATTTTTTAGGTTCCTTTTTGGTAGTTTTTTGAAGTTGAAAGTAATAGTTCTTTTTGTCTGTTAGGATGGCTTTTTTAGTACTATTTCTAAGCTCTCTAAACCTTTGGTGGTCTATTTGACTTTTGGTGGAACGCCACTTATGCCAAGATTTATTTCTGAGGGCGATTTTATGTTTAGTCTTTGAGGTTAGCCAGGGAGCAGTTTTAGTTTTAGTTCTAATGGTTCGACTTGGGGCGTGTTGATTAAGTATTGCTAAGAATGTTGAGTTGAAATGTTCCACAGCTTTGTTGAGTGGGAGATGTTTTAGAGGGGCCCAATTACATTGGAAAAGTTCAGTTTGAAACTGATCAGGGTTAAAATGTTTTTTTGAATGAAGAGTTCTAAAAGTTGTGGGTAAGGTTAGGTTGGTTTTGCTTCTAATGATAAAGGTAAGTGAGTGGTCACTAAGGTCGTCAAGAAGGATACCTGTTTGGTAGGTTTGCAGGGGGGTATTAGTAAGAATCCAGTCTAAGGTAGTAGCCTTATTGTTTATTTTATTGATTCTAGTGGGGCTATTGATAAGTTGTTTGAAGCCAGAGAGGTTGATATGTGAGGTAGGGTAAGTGTTATTACAGGAATGCCAATCTATATTAAAGTCACCTAGGACTAGAGTTTCTTGTGGAAGTTTGATAGAGAGTTGGTAGAGTATATCTTCAAGGGTGTTGATGTTATTTCCAGGGGGGAGATATGCACAGATGATGTTAATGGCTTTATTGGTATTGATTTGTATGTTAGAGCTAATTATTTCAACATAATTATTTTGAGTAAGAGTCAGGTCTAGAGGAATCAGTTTTAGTTTCAATTTATGCAGAATGGCTACCCCACCTCCTTTCTTGTTAGTGCGATCAAGTCTAATAATGCTATAACCAGGTGGGGTAATTTCAATGTCTTTAATTGAGGGTTTTAACCAAGTTTCAGATAGGCATAAAATATCAAACTTCTCAGTTTCAAGAAGGGCATGGAGTTGATCAATTTTGTTACAGACACTACGTATATTAAGATGGGCAATGGACAAAGAGTTAGAAGGTTTAGAGCAAGAGAGAGATAAAGGTTTAGTTTGGTTTTGTTCTATATTGGTTATAATATGATGTGGGCCTGGATTAGGGTGAATATTGCCATCTTGTAGTAAGTGGAGAAGAGTAGGATATATCTGTGGTTTAAGATTATAGTGAATAACATATGTTTTTTTGGTATAGGTTTTTCTGAACTTGCAGTGTACTAGTCTGTGATATTTGGCTAGAAGGTAAATGGACTGAGAGGGTGAATGCAAATAGGATGAAGCTAAAGGCGTTGTATTTGTTGAGGTACTTTTAGAGGGCAGTAGAGGAGAGATAGTCTGAGAGTATTCATAAGAAGTTATGATGTAGGAAGTTACAAGAGATGATAACAATAGAATAAAGATGAGTAGTCTTATTAATGCATGGATAGATAAAGTGGGCATAGTGGTCTCAAAGGAGGTTTGTAGAGAAGTAGGATGAAGTATGATGAAGTAATGTTTGATAGGAGTAATTAGAGAGGGTGGGGCAGGAGGTAGGGATATAATGAGGTAGGAATAGTGTTTAAGAAAGGGGAGGGTGAGTATTTGTGATCAAGGTAGGTGTGGTGAAATCAGAGAGTTGTATAGAGATTTGATTGGAGAGGGGGTGTAAAGGGGTGTGTACCTATTTGAGATAATGGTAGGACCCCTGGGGATGGGTGGGAATTGGGGGTAGGGTGGGGAGTGGAGTGGAGTGAGCCCACAGGGCGAACGGAGTGGGGAGAGCCCAAGAAGAAGAGGTCCAGGAGGAAAACAATCAGTGAAGAGCTCAGAAAGAAGGTAAGTAAGGCAAGGAGATGTAAATAAATTAGGTGACAAGAGGTAGGAGCAAGTAGAAGCTAGAAGTATCAGAGCAAGTAGAAAGAGAAAGGTGGAGCAGAAAGGGGCTAACAGTAAGTGAGATAGAAAGTTTGCTAGGTAGAGGCAATTTCCAGAGGAAAAACCCTAGTAGTAAGGGCCACCTAATGACCGCAACAGAACTGTCCTGAAATCACAGTGAGAAGTGCAATCAGTACATAACTGGCTGCATGCAATTAGCAAATGCTGGCTAACAATTGGTGCAGAGGCCATCACATGGACATATGCAGATACCTACAAAAGCATGCTGTACTCCCAGTCCACACATGCAATACATTCATTGCACCCTGTGGAGGTAGGGAGAGACAGAGAGAGAGAGAGAGAGACAAAGAAAAAAAAAATTAAGCATACACAAACAAAACTGGTCAGCAACAACCACCTGAAAGCTGACAACTGGCAAGTGGAGCAGCAAGACACAAAACCAGATGGCAACACAAGCAGCTGTGACAAACACAGGTAATGTAAAGTAATACTATAAAAGTCTACATACTGTGAACCCTCCATATGTGTCATTGGTCTGTATCCATATGTATATGAAGATGTGCAAAGGGCAGGGGACATACAGCAACTACCAGTGAAGGCTGTACATACATTTGTATGTGAGAGCATCTATGTGCACATATCAATGTAGGTTGAATGTAGGTTGTAGTGCAATGTACAAAGTAGGTTTCACAGTTATGTATGTTTAGCAGTATGTTAGTGTGTGTATACAGATTTGTAAACAAACATATTGATATACCTATCTATCATATGGATACGTATGTATGTCAATGTATGTATATATATATATATATATATATATATATATATATATATATATATATATATAATATACATATATGTATACATACATAGAGAGAGATGTAGGAATACATAGACAGATGTAGATAGGTAGAATATGTACAAACATATATATGTAATACACACATACAGATATAGATATATGTAGATACATATACATAGACAGACAGATCTGACTATCTACAGGTATGACTGTATATGACGATCTCACACTCCCCCTGTCCCACCCCTCTGTCACTCTCACCCCTCTCTGTCACCCCCCCTCTCCATATCTATAGCAATATATGTACATCAATATATATATATATATATATATATATATATATATATATATATATATGTGTGTGTGTATATATATATATATATATATATATATATATATATATATATATATATATATATACATATAGATATATATATATATATATATATATATATATATATATATATATATATATATATATATATACATATAGATATATATATATATATATATAGATATATATATATATATATATATATATATATATATATATATATATCTATATACACACATATATATATATATATATAGAGAGAGAGAGAGAGATGTATATATATTCTGAGTGAGGCACATGTGTACAGATGTATTGGAACAGGTGCCTGGTGACAAAGGTATGGAGTGAACACCAGTATCAAAACTGGAGTACCATACCCCATTTCAAATCACCTACACCAGTAACCACCAGATATGTGATTGGCTGCCCACCACTGCATGTGTCAGGGGTGAACAGGGTCATAAATGTGTACAATAGTCCCCCCCAATGATATTCACAGCGGCACACTATTCCTGGAATACCTGCACATGGTATTTGTCACCAGACATGGTGTGTCAGCTACGGACATGTAGGTCAGTGTACCCCTCCACACCACATAATGGCTGCCACGGTATGTACCTCACATGACAGCTACAGATATGGAGAAGGCACAGTGACATGTACAACACTGTGACAATGCACTCAAACACATTACCAATGCACAGTGACTGACAACACCACAGAGTACACACATACTACCCACATAGAGGTTACAACTCCTGGATTTACATACTTAAGTCACACCCATGACAGATGTCCAACAACCATAGTAACACCTCACACCATCCACAACCTAAATGACTGCTGTGTGACGTCCATGACACTGCAATAGAGAGCACATGGTGTAGGTACAGGTTCCTATCCACAGATAAGACATACCCTGCAATATACCACACAGTGTTACGAAGCAAGACTCCCCATGAGTACATGTCACACATACCCCTGCTGAATGTTAGTCAGATAGGCAATATGCCATATGAGTCACCCTGTGTTACTGTTTGACAGCAGCAGGTACTATCACATCACATGTGTCACAATGGTCAGAGTAGCAGAACAGTATGCTGCTGTAGTCCCATGGGCAATAGCATATTGTATTGTATTGTATTGTATTGTAATGTATTGTATTGTGTTGTTTTGTAGTGGTATGTAGACGTGCCTCCTTTGTGTAGTGGAACCACTGCTGTTGTGCGCCAGTATACAGGTACATATCCTGTAGTCAGGCTAGTGTTACATAGCACTTCTAAATGTGTGTTTAGCTCCTCTTGGAGTTCATGTAGCATGCAACCGGGGATACCATCAGGTCCCATTCATGTTGTGTAGCGTGCTTTCCTGAGGGCAGCTCTCACCTGGACATCTGTGATGACAGGGAGGTTACAGTCAGCTGGGATAACTATGTCTTATTTTGGGGGAGAGGGGGGAAACCTGCACTGAACCTGTCTGCCACAATGTTGCCAATATCTGTGGGTTCAGGGAATTATTTGTTGTTGTGTACTAACTATGAGCATAGTGGAGGGTTTCTGACCAGGTTGCTAACATAACTGAAGAAGGCCTTGTGGTTATCTGTAGTGTCCCTGTTGATTTCCCTCTCAAAGTTGCCCATGGATGTTTGTATGTGAGAAAATAGCTCCTTACTAGTGCTGATCAGACATGCCTTCCCTGTATGGAATTATGCTCCGTCTTGCAGTAGCTTCCATCTTTTGTTATACAATCTGTCTATGGCTGGGGTCCACCAGACAGGATGCTGTCCCTTTGTGGAGAGTGTCTTGGTCTTAAATGGGATTGCATGATCCATGCATTCTTGGAGATGTCTGTAGAAATAATTTGTGAAGGGGTCAGCATTGTGGGTTGTGTCTTCCACTGGCCCAGTGGGCTGAATGGATACCATGTCACTGTTACAAAGTGTAACATTTGTATTTGAAATGTTATTCACCATAGTTGTTTGTGCTGGTGGTGGAGTTGGGATATGTATATCCAGGGCAATTAGTTTGTGGTCAGCTCACAGTAGTTGTTAATGTACCCCATACAGTACCTCGATACAAACCCCCAGGGTGAGGAGGTGCTTTGGACCTGAATCAGTGTTCTGACTGCTGGGGTTTGGTAGTATGTCATATGGAGTGTGCCAGATACAGTTGCACAGTTGTTGGCTGAGCACTGATACCTGGCCATTTACATGTGTATCCACCAATAGACAGACAGATGCTATATATGTGAGATATGTTGTATCACAACAGTCGAGTAGCATGTGTAGTATGTGTGCCAAATTCTGCTGACATATTTAGCCGATATCCTGTTATTTCCTTTTACAGGACTATGGCTCACCAGCAGAATCCAGCTTAGTCAGCAGCTGAGGATGAGGCGATACACCAGAGCCTGATGCGGGATTATGCAATACTCTTTTCCTGCACCAGCCAGAATCAGCAGGAGAGGGCTGCACAGTGGCAAGACCTGATCCGTCGGGTAAATGACATAGGCATGCATAATAGGACATATGAGCAGGTACGACATCACTGCAGTGATTTAATCAGAAATGTCCATCAGCGTGCATCGGATATCCACAGGCAACAGGTTGCTACAGGTGGTGGGGTGGCTACACATCCCCCACTCACCAGACTGGAGGGACTACTCATAAGTGTTGTGGCTCCAGCCCGCCAACAACAACAGCAGCAGCAGACATGCATTATGATGGAGGCTGGAGCCACGCAGCAGCAAGACTACAAGCGTGCAGGTAATATGCCATATGTATAGTTGACTGTTGTGTACACTGGTAGTTAATGCATGTGTGAGGTGTGTCCTTGGTTTGTAGCTGTCATCATAGTATTTAATGTGCAAGTGTGATATTCTCAATATCAGCAGCTGACCTGTGAAAGGTGACTGTTGTACTACTGACCTGTATCATACTCGGTAACAATGGCACAGTTGTGCCCACTGACATTAGTTTCCTCACTTCTGCAGGTCCCTCCGGTGTAACAGCAATGCAACCTATCCATGCTGGTAAGTGTGTATTAACAATACCTTTAATAGTCTTGATAGTAATAGCAATATTAGGCTCACTGAGTAGTGCTCTGTGTATGCATGCAGGTGTGTCTGTGTCTGTGTGTTGATATCTTGCATACTGAGTAGTGTGCAACTGTGTGCAACTGTATGCAACTGTGTGCATGTGTGCAACTGAGTGCATGTGTGCAACTGTGTGCATGTGTGCATGTGTGCACCTGTGCATGTGTGCACCTGTGCACCTGTGCATGTGTGCATGTGTGCACCTGTGCATGTGTGCACCTGTGCATGTGTGCATGTGTGCATGAGTGCATGTGTGCATGTGTGCATGTGTGCATGTGTGGACCTGTGCATGTGTGGATGTGTGCATCACTGGTAATATTGTGTAGACATTGTAAACTGTGTTTCCTGTTTCCCTCCCACAGGTTCTGATGCTGCTCTGGTGTCATGCAGCAGGGAACCTGAATCAGGTGCCATGGGTACTGATAATGATGACATCTGTGTAATGGCACAGGAAGGTATGCCAGGGTCCATCATTGGTCAGCCAGTTGACAGTACACAGCTGTCAACCCCATCAATGCGCACAGTTATCCAGCCAATACACCCTTTGTCACCAATGTCCCTAGGTGATGGACAGGATACAGTGGGCATTGACAAGGATAATGTGGTATCTGTGGCACATGCGTCCCCACACAGCAGCCATGGGCATGGCCCTGAGATGGTACCACACAGACAGATGTCCAGGGGTTCTCGTGGGAGCATCCGTGGGCATACTGCCCCTGTCAGACGTGCCCACAGAGGTCTTACAACCTCAGCTATGTTTCGGGCTGTCATGCAGGCACAGTGACGTATGGAACGGTACACCAGACAGGGTCTGAGGGAGCTGACAGCATGTCACACAGCCATGACTGACAGTATGCGTAACATTGCGGCTGCCATCCGTAATTTCACCGATATCATAGACAGACGTTGCGGGGACATATTAGACCAGTTCCACAACTACATGTCCATGAGCCAGGGCAATGGTTGAGGTGTCGACGTGGGCATATGCCAGCAACAGTAGCAGCTGGTAGTCATCATGGACGACACCAGGGCTGTGGCCAACCCATAGTGCCAGCAGCAGCCCCAGCAATGCTGGGTCTGTGCTGTCATCAGACCGCCCCAGGAGACCATGTGCACGTGGCTCTGGCCAGGCCCAACAGGGATCTGTCTCCAGTCAATGAACACCTGCTTCTGATGACAGTACTCAGTCTGGGTTGGTACCGGATACGGTCCATAGCACCCCTGCAAGGCACAGGTACCGTGTCCGTGGCCAGAGACACTGATCTGTATGACCTGGCAGGTACAGTCTGTGGCTGTCCACAAACACCAGTATATGGCAGCCATGAGGTGGAACTGTGTGCATCCATACACACATGCAAATTGACAACACCTAGGGCTACCGCATACATGCACACACTGCATCAACATTGCCCCACCTTGTACTGCTGTCCCTCACCAACACACATACACATACATGTCAATTGGTGGTATTGGTGGCTGACTCAGGCATACCAAGTTCACACCCTGTGCATATGATGAAACTGTGCCACCTCCTGCAATCTGTAACATCAGTGCAGGTACAGGTTAACATGTTGCTGATGCACAGTGTGACTACATAGAAGTGTAGTAATAGTATCATGTTGTTAACAGTACTGTGTGCTGATATAATTGTGGGTATATCTCAGCATGCCTGATGCAGTAAGGGTATGATTGTCATGTAGTGTTGTCTACACCCATGGTAAGTACCATAGTGTATCATCTGCACATGTTGGCATACTGGTGGTAAGGATGTCAACAGAAGGCTACATACATAGGTAGCACAGGGGATAAGGTAATGAAAGTATTGATACGCAATGATGGACATGTAAACTGCATGTGGCATGTTGCCAACAATGGACTCTGCAATGCGGATGTATGAGGATGTTGATATGTGTGCAGTACTACACGACTGGTACAGGACACACAGGAGCACCCTAGCACTGCAAGCTCACATCTCATACCATGCTAGACAGCCCCAACACACAAAACTAACTGTCACAGGAGGGAGAGTCCCCATACATGTCAGGGATACTGTGGTGGCAGGCCAGGTAGCATACATCCTACTAAGTATGGAACCATTGAGTGAAGGCTCAGTGTCTGTTATTTGACATGTGTATTACTGCAGGTATGAGCACCTGGGTTTCCATCCAGTTATTGTACATCCTGACGGTACATGGTCTGTACACTTGTGTGCGCTGAGACTGGACCCCTAGCCATCTGACCTGTGGATTTCCATGTACATGTGTATAGTGCCTGCATATGTGCACTGTTACCTAGTGGAAGTGGTACAGCTTGTCTGTTGTACAATGGACTACATGCAGCCCTGCTTACTGTAGCTTTGTTTGCATGCATATTTGCTTGCAGTTACTCTGGAACACTGATCCCACCTGCAATGCAGAGTTACAGAGCTTCTGTGGACTCCTAGTCCTAGTGCATAGCTTACTATATGTATGTCCATGTCTCACTTGACAGAACATCACTGTTTGTCCTGTTCACATGTACGTTGCCTGTGACACATTGCATATGACTTACCTGGCATTTGTCCACGTGAGCAGTCATATATGCCAGTGCTAACTAATCACAGACACTACACCCAAATAAAACCAGGACCCGATCCTCCAAAGGCAGACGTCCTGTCTGGTGGACCCCAGCCATAAACAAACTATACAATAGAGGGAGGAAGCTACTAAATGATAGAGCAAATTCCCAAAAAGGGAAGGCATCACTAATCAGTATTAGAAAACAACTACGGGCACTCATAAAATTGTCTAAGGCCAGCTTCGAGAGGAAATTGCACAGGACACTAAGGATAATCACAAGTCTTTCTTTAGTTATGTTAGGAACCTGGGTGGTAATTCCCAGATATGCTCAGAATTAGTCCCAAATGACAAAAGAAACCCACAGACTTTGCCAACATCCTAACTGACAGGTTCAGCGCAAACGTCTCCCCCCCTCCACACCAAAAGGGCAAATATCTATCCCAGCAGAGTGCTGCCCCCCTGACATCTCAGATGCTCAGGTAAGAACTGCCCTCTCCAAAGCAAAAAACACAGCATCAATGGGACCAGACAGTGTCCCAGGCTGTGTCCTACATGAACTCCAAGAAGAGCTAAACCCAAACATAATACTACTGTTCGATCTCAGCCTTACTACAGGATATGTGCCCAGAGAGTGGCGTACAGCAACAGTAGTCCCTCTCCATAAAGGTGTTGCCCCAACGGATCCTGGAAACTATCGCCCCATAGGCCTGTCTATATTGGTCTGCAAAGCTATGGAAAGTATCATCATGGACCTCAAAAATAAAGATATTGGGGACCTACAGACACTGGGCCCTACCCAGTTTGGCTTTGTTAAGGGCAGATCCTGCCTCTTAAACCTGGTTGATTTCTTTGAAACAGTCACCAAGGCCATTGACGATGGGAAGGTGGTCCACACAGCCTACCTGGACCTCGCAAAAGGCTTTGATACAATACCCCACTCGGCCGTTATAGAGAAGCTCACCAGCTTAAATATCAACCCCTATGTCACTAGATGGATTGCAAACTGGCTCAAGGACAGAACACACATGGTTAGAATTGCTGGAGCCATGTCAGTCTCCAAAACAGTTACAAGTGGTGTCCCACAAGGCTCAGTCCTGGGACCTCTCTTGTTCGGTATATATTTCTCGGAGGTACAGGCCAACATGGAAGGACTGTGGCTGACCATGTTCGCAGATGACTGCAAACTGGCCGCCATAATCGACTCTCCAGCCGACACAAGCATCCTCCAAAAGGGCCTCATAGAAACAGACAACTGGTGCCAGAGCCATGGCCTCAAGCTAAATGCCAAACAGTGTATAGTCATCCCCTTTGGCAAAAACCAAGTGCCCACAAATTACCACATAGGTGGTAATCCATTCAGTACAGAATAAGTAATTAGGGACCTGGGGACCCAAGTTGATAGCAATCTCTCATTTGAGAACCACGTGGCCACAGTGGTTGGAAAATCATTTTGTATAGCCCAACTCATCATGAAGGGATTCACATCTAGATCAGGGGAGGTCATTGTGCCTCTTTACTCATCCCTCAGCAGGCCCATAATTGAGTACAATGCCCCTGTTGGGAAGTACCTTACCAGACACCTGCAGCAACTGGAAAGACCCCAAAAGTACCTCACCAAGAGGATCAAAGGGCTCAAACAGATGCCATATGCTGCCCGGTTAAAGAAACTCCAGCTCTACTCAGTGGCATACCACCTGTTCAGAGGCGATCTGTGCCTGATGTATAAAGCCATGTCCAACCCGGAATTAATGGACATGCTGCACCTCAGAATATCCAAATTCCATCGAGCTACGTGCTCGAGAGACTTGAACCTCAGCACTGAAATAAATAGGACATGCTGGAGGGACAGATTCATAACCCAGAGGCTCCCTTCACTCTGAAATACAATCCCAGTCCAGGTTAGGCAGAGTCCTTCACTGACTCTCTTCAAGAGGAATCTTGATGAGTGGATGGGAGATTGTAGGTTTACCCCGGGTATCACATCTGTGTCACTGTTAGACAGAGGCACAGTATACTAACCTCAGAAAAGGGCATGGCAAATTAATTTAAAATGGGTGGCGAAAGCCAAACACATTCTAGCTAGGCTTATAAATGCCCTAGGGCAGATAGCCTAGTATGAACCTATGAACCTATGAACCTATGTACCTTGTTCCCCATTGGCCCTATGTGCTGTTAATCACCATGGCATTCACAATACTATGGTAGCATGTGCAAAGGTCAATTGTCAGTCACCTCTATGGTACAGTTGTGGTATATGTGGGTCATGTGGCAATGTCACAGCTGCCACATGTACACATTCAACCCTCTCCCCTACACATGGATGTACAACACATGTATGCGATGCAACCACATAGCCAAACTGGGGACTAAGCACTCCGAACCCAGTACTGGCATAACCTGTCAGGTGGCATAAAATACTACAGTGACTACAATACCAGTCTGATGTAGACCTACACTGACAGCAATCCAAACACATAAACACACTGGGCCATTCATGGAGCCTCAGAATAGCATCCTGCCTGAGCAGCAGACACCTCTGCAGCTGGCACACAGGCATATGTTAAGCCAGAACACAGCACGTGCAACACATAGCACACAAATCCTGTGTGCCAAACAGTCACAGCCTGTACGGCTAGACAACACATCTGCTACAGTTGTGTTAGGTACATTTATTGTTCGGTACAGTGAGGTCACGCTCACCAGGCTGGACAAGGTGAAGGTCACAGTGATATGCCCTTGGGGCACTATGGTTCACCACATCACACAAGCATACAGGTCAGTCAGAGGCATGGACACATATGACTCAGTCATTGTCCAAGCCACTATCACTGACCTGTGATGTACCTCCCTGGTCTACATGATAGGGAACATGGAAGGGCTCTCTGAGCATGTGGCACAGGCTGGTATGACCCAAGGGAACTATTGAAGGTCACAGGTACATATGTGTATTTGGCACACACATACATCATCTGTGTCCATTGCCATTACTGGTTTAATCAATGTCATGCATTATTGTGAACAACAACCCACACACATGGGCATTCTGTGTGACAAAAACACACGTGGCATGTGTGGAATTCAAAGCCATAACTAACTGTGCTATTACAGTAGTGAGAGACGCAGTAGCAGAGCGTGGTATTTGCATTACTGGGAGATTTGGCCTCTTCCGCTGTACTTCTAGGGTGCTCACACCATCTCTGTGTAGAGATTGGTATATGCAGCAGCTGGTGTGTTGTACTGGTTGGCAAAAGGGTCAGATTTCTCACACGTAATTGCACACACCCTACTTCCACCCCCCACACTTGCCATTTGCAGTATTCAAACCCCCACCTAGCTATGTTATGACACTCCCGACAGATGTATTAGCAGAGAATGCTATTCGCATTACTAGGATGCTTCTCTTCTCCTGCTGTACGTATAGGGTGTTGACATCATCAGTGTTTAGAAAGAGGAATGTGCATCCTGTAGTGTGTTCTCCTAGTTGCCAAAAGGGACATTCTTTTCATACAGAATTGTACACATACTTAGCATTTGCAGGATTCAAATCCCTATCGAACTATGTTATGACACTCGAGACGGATGAATTAGCAGAGCACGCTATTCACATTACTGGGAGGTCTCCCTTCTCCTGCTGTACTTATAGGGTGCTGACATCATCAGTGTTTAGAAAGAGGAATGTGCATCCTGTAGCGTGTTCTCCTAGTTGCCAAAAGGTACATTTCGTTCATATAGAATTGCAGACACACTGAGCATTTGCAGGATTCAAACCCCTACCTATGTTATGACACTTGAGACAGATGCATTTGCAGAGCGCGCTATTCGCATTATTTATAGGCTTCCCTTCTCCTGCTGTACTTATAGGGTGCTGACATCATCAGTGTTTAGAAAGAGGAATGTGCATCCTGTAGTGTGTTCTCCTAGTTGCCAAAAGGGACATTTTTTCATGCAGAATTGCACACACACTGAGCATTTGCAAGATTCAAACACCTACTTAACTATGTTATGACACTCGAAACAGACGTGTTAGCAGTGTGTGCTATTCGCATTACGGGGAGGGTTTCCTTCTCCTGCTTTACTTATAGGGTGCTGACATCATCAGTGTTTAGAAAGAGGAATGTGCATCCTGTAGTGTGTTGTCCTAGTTGCCAAAAGGGACCCTTCATCCATAGAGAATTGCACACACACTGAGCATTTGCAGGATTCAAACCCCTATTTACTTATGTTATGACACTTAAGACAGACGCATTAGCTGAGTGCGCTATTCGCATTACTGGGGGGTTTTCCTTCTCCTCCTGTACATATAGGGTGCTGACATTATCAGTGTTTAGAAAGAGGAATGTGCATCCTGTAGTGTGTTCTCCTAGTTGCCAAAAGGGACATTTTTTTCATACAGAATTGCACACACACTGAGCATTTGCAGGATTCAAACCCCTACCTAACTATGTTATGATACTTGAGATGGACACTTTAGCAGAGCGCACTATTCACATTACTGGGAAGTTTCCCTTCTCCTGCTGTTCTTATAGTTTGCTCACATCATCAGTGTTTAGAAAGAGGAATGTTCATCCTGTAGTGTGTTCTCCTAGTTGCCAAAAGGGACATTTTTTTCATACAGAAATGTATACACATTAACTCCCCTTCACACACACTGAGCATTTGCAGGATTCAAACCCCTACCTAACTATGGTATGACACTCAAGACAGACACATTAGCAGAGCACGCTATTCGCATTACTGGGAGTTTTCTTTTCTCCTGCTGTACTTATAGGGTGCTGACATCATCAGTGTTTAGAAGGGGAATGTGCATCCTGTACTGTGTTTTCCCAGTTGCCAAAAGGGACATTTCCCTCACACAGACTTGCACACACACCAAACATGCTCACCCACACACATGCTGAGCATTTGCAGGATTCAAACCCCTACCTAACTACATTATGACATTTGAGAGAGACGCATTAGCAAAGCGCACTATCAGAATTACTGGGCATTTGTTCTGCACCTGCAGTATTTATAGGGTGCTGACATCATTATTTCTACAGAGGTATGTACACCTAGTACTACCTGTCAGGTGGGGGATAGCATATATATGCATTTGCAGCCACCTACTTCAGGGTCAGTTATGCACATCGCACTGGCAGGTTATGTTCTATACCATGCTTCGTGACCGCAGGACCTGTAACACACAACACAACCAGTTTGGACCACCCCTCCCACATCCAGGAGACACACTTTGCTTCCCTGGGAACAGTGCCAAGATATGCAGGTGTTCACATACACCATTCCAGTTGTTAACGGCAGGTACAGGTATGTTGTGTGTGGGAACTACTCAGGCCTCTACAACATTACCCTACAGCCACTACAATTTGTGAGTCCATGTGCTATGGCAGGGCCACTCACCACAGCCACAAGGGGGAATACATATTGCACCTGACCATCTACAACATGGGTACTCACTGTTCCACACCAGAGGTAGGCCACCATTGTTGATATGTGGTCATACCTACCTTTCCCTGGACATCCATATCCCATCCCCACCCCCAGGCAAGGTTGTCACTGCAAACAAAGTGTATTTATCAAAAGCAGACTTTACACTTGTGACGACTGGGGTGGAAGACTTCAAAGGACCCATGCTGGGGGAGTATACAGGCCACTCTGCATACTCCTTGAAAATTGCATTCTATGAGCATGTGGAAGGTTTGCATTGATCATGCTATCCCAAATATACCCATGCCTGCTCCACAACAGGACACCTGTCAGGTGTACACCAGCCATATATGAGCTGTCCAACAGACAGAGTGAGCTAATACATTGCAGAGCAGTAGCCCACAGACAGAGGACATCTCTGAACAGTACTGACACGACACTTCAATCCCTCATAATCATCACGACAAAGTGTTGACAGTGACATTGTCCAGACAATGCAGATAAGGCTCCCCTCAGTCTGTTATTGACGCCCACGTACTGTTAGAGGTCCTCAGCAACCCTCTTCCAGCACACACAAACAACATGAATGTGGCTTATCAAATTCAACCCCTGGGATCTCAAGTGTGTCCCTGCTTGACAGAGGCACAGCACACTAGCCTCACACAGTGCCTTGTGTGACCTACTTTACAGTGGCACAGTAGCCTACTGTACTGGGGAGGCAGACACCAAGCACACTCTGGCTAAGCTCTCATTCCCTAGGGCAAACAGCCTAGTGTTGACCTTTACACCCATATGTTCAATTGTCAGATGCACAATATTTGTTGCTGATAGACTGTTTGCAGGTCTTTATTGCCATAGCATTCCCTGTTTCTATGAACAACTTGTGTATCTGTGGAAGATGTTTGAATATGGGAGGGATCCACTATATCACGTATGTCTCTGTAAGTCATTTAACTGTGTGCACTGGGCAGATTGCTGTAATGTGGTTGGTTCCTGGAATTACACGTACAAATACCAGATATGTGTGGCCAAATGCTAAACTGAGATTTGGCCTAAGTGTGTGAGCATGCCCAGTTCAGGCTTCCCATGGCATGTTGTCTGACATATGTCTCATTTCTCAAAGTGCGGGCATGCCCAGTGTGAGCTTTCCATATGTTGAACTCTGCAGCCCACCACATTTGTGGATGAGTGTGAACTTCAACAAAATATCTCACGTTTATGGTTGTGTGCTGTGTGTCATGTTGTGTAGTTACTGTCCAACTGCTTTGTGTCTGAACACAACAGGGATTATACTCTGCCTGCAGGGTTTGCATGGGATACTTTGCATACAGTTGTCAACATCCTTTTATACTGACATAACAATGTAGTACCGTATAGTGTACTGGTTCAGTACTTTCACTGCAGTGGACAGTATCTTGGCCTTTAGTCCTATCACTGTTTTACATTTACATAGTGAGCACAACAGCCTGGTTAGGGGCCAGTTGTGCACATCTGACCATGTTGCATTATGTTCAGATATGAACTACTTAAACCAAGATTGTCCAACATTGGTAGTGTATTCCACAACATAGGTGTACATTGGCAAACACTAGCGATGTGCCCTAGGCCATTTCTAATGCTAGTCAGAGAATGTGTTTGTCCTTCGACACACATTGTAGGTGGAGTTTGCCATGACATATGTCATGGTTAGTATACTGTGCCTCCGTCTACCCGTGACATAACAGTGATACCCAGGGTAAACCTACCATCTCCCATCCACTCATCAAGATTCCTCTTGAGGAGAGTCAATGAATGACTCTCTGGCTAACCTGTACTGGGAGTTTACTCATGAGTGGGGGTGGCTTCTGTGTTATGGATCATTCAGTACAGCTTGTCCTATGTATGTCAGTGCTGGGGTTCAGGTCTCTCATGTGCATAGCTCACTGCCATTCAGATTGTACAAGGTGCAGCATGTTCATTGATTCCAGCTTGGACATGGCTTTATACATCAGGCACAGCTTGCCTCTGGGTGGGCAGTATGGCAGAGTGTGGAGCTGCAGTTTGTTTAATCAGGCATCACATGGCATCTGTTCAAGCTCTTTGATACTCCTGGTGAGTTACTTTTGGGGACTTTACAGTTGATGGAGGTGTCTGCTGAGGTACATCCCACAGGGGCTATTGTAGTCAATTGTAACGCTGATGAAGGATGACTGCAGAGCCACAATGACCTCCCCTTATCTAGATCTGACAACCTTCATGGTAGGTGGGCATATGGTATGTTTCTGTAACCACTACAGCCACATGTTTGTCCAATGCAGGATATCTATCATCTTGTGTCCCCAGGTCTCTCATTACATGTTAAGTACTTAATGGGTTAACACCTATGTGGTAATTGGTGGGTACTTACTGTATATCCACAGGGGTTGACTATACACTTTTCTGCAATTAGCTTGCTGACATGGCTATGGCACCGGTTGTCTGTTTCTATGTGGCCCTTTTGTGGGATGCTGGTGTCAGCTGGAGGGTCAGATATGGTGGCCAGTTTGTAGTCCTCTGCAAACATGTTTAGACACAATCCTTCCATGTTGGCCTGTACCTATGGGACATATATACCAAACAAGGGAGGTCCCAGAAATAAGCCTTGTGGGATGCCAGTTATATCTGGTCTGTAGTCTGACATGGCTGCTGCATGTCTGACCATGTCAGTTCTGTCCTTGGTCTGGTTTGCAACCCCTCTACTGACATAGGGGTTTATATTTAAGCTGGTGAGCCTATCTATAATGAACACGTGGGGTATTGTATGGAAGCCTTTGCAAGGTCCAGCTATGCTGTGTGGACCACATTGCCCTCATCAATGACCTTAATGACTGTTTCAAATGAGTCAAACATGTTTAAGAGTCAGCATCTGCACTTAAGAAAGCCACACTGGGTAGGGTCCGGTGTCAGTAGGTCCCCAATATCTTTATGTCTGCGGTACATGCTGATCCTTTCCATAGCTGTGCAGACCAAGCTTGTCAGGATTCTGGGGTGGTAGTTTGCAGTATCCATTCAGGCAACACCTTTGTTGGGAAGGACCACTGTTGTTGTACACTGCTCTTTGGGTACGTATCCTGTAGTAAGGCTGACATTGAGCAGTAGTGTGATTTGGCATTCCATTCTTCTTGGAGTCCATGTTGGACTCAGCCCACAACACCATCTCATACCATTGCTGCTGTGTGTTTTGCTTTGTAGATGCTGGCTGTTACCTCAGCATCTGCAATGTCAGGGGGCCAGCAGTCTGCTGGGATAGATATTTTGCATTCTTGGGGGGGGGGGTTTGCACTGCACCTGTCAGGTTGCATGTTGGCAATATTTGTGTGTGTTTGGTATGTTGTTTGTAATATTTGAGTGATTCAGAGCATATCCGTGAATTCCCAACAAGGTTCCTACCATCAGTTGAGAAAGCCTTGTGATTATCCTTAGTGTCCTGTACAATTTGTATCTTCATAGGTTCATAGGTTCATACTAAGCTATCCACCCTAGGGCATTTATAAGCCTAGCCAGAGTGTGTGTGGCTTTCGCCACCCCTCGCTATGTGAATATTATGGCCATTTATGATTTACTTTACTGTGCCTCTGTCTGGACTTGACACAGTGAAGACCCCCAGTGTACATCTAAAATCATCCATCCACTTGGCAAGATTCCTGTTGAAGAGTGTCAGTGAGGGGCTCTGCCTAACATGGAGTCGGATTCTGTTCCAGGGTGTAGGGAGTCTCTGGGTTATGTATCTGTCCCTCCAGCACATCCTATTTCATTATGTGTTGAGGATGACATCTCTCTCTCTCACAGCTCCAATGGCTTTGGGTTTTCAGGGGTGGAGCATGTCCATTACTCCTTTGTTGGACATGGCCTTGTACAACAGGCATACAACGCCTCTGTGTAGGCAGTATGTGACTGCATTCAGCTGGGGTGTCTACAGCCAGGCAGCATATGACATATATTTGAGACCCTTTATCCTCTTGGTGAGTTACCTTTGAGGTCTTTCTAACTGCTGCAGGTGTCAGGTAAGGTACATCCCAAATGAGGCATTGTACTAGATTATGGGTCTGATAAGAGAACAGTACAGGGGCACAATGACCTCTGTTGATGTAGATGTGAATCCTTTCATGATACGGTGTCCAATATAGACAGTCTTCCGAGCCAGATTGGCAATGTGAGTGTCACATAACAGGTTACTGTCCACTTGTGTCCCTAGGTCTCTGATTACTCCTTCCATACATAATAGTACCTTGTTTGGTATTTGATGGGACATTTATACTGTCCAGTGTCATCAGGACAGCTGGGTGGGGTTCCTGTGTGTGAGAGTGTGGTCTGTAGCATGCTACAGACTGTACAGCAGTTTTGCCTATGGTTAGGTGCACATGGGTGGTCTCCAATGCTTCGTGCATTGTCACTTACCTGGACATATGAGTGTCTGTGCTGAATATGGATACTCCCCCTCCTTTTATGTTTTGGTCCAGGTTTTGGGGCCATAACGCATGATATGGGGTATAACCTGGTAGTGCTGGTGTGTTGTCAGGAGGCTTGCAGCAGGTTTCTGTCACTGCACAGACATCAATGTTCTCCATACTGGGGAGGGCCTCAGGAGCATGCATATTGCGGTTTACACGTCTGGCATTGGTCAGCATTACCCTTATGTTTCTTACCACTTATGTTTTCTAGGGTGGTGGGTTAGTCTTTTCAGCCTTGCCTATGTAAGGCTCTATGGAGATGGCAAAAGCCTTATCCAATATCCAGACGCCCAGGGGTAACAGGTGCAAGCCATCCCTGGAACAGCAGCATGGCTTGTCAAGCATGACATCCCAAGCAGACAGACATTAGATCCTCTTGGAATGACAGCAGTAATTGTGCCACTTGTTAAAGCTGATCGTTCTGTGTTTGTACTGTGGCATTATTCTTGGTGAGGGTAGGATGCTGCAAACGGTCAGTGTCATACCAGCCTGGAGTACATACTTGGAGAGATCATCTATGTCTCTTTTCATGTAGTCCAGGGAGGTACATCTCAGGTCATTCACGCCAGCATGGACAATGACTGCATCATTTTTCTACTTGCTTTGGGGTAACCAGCATACTTGTGTTATGTGGCGTATTGTAGCAGCCTACAGGCAGCTTACTGTACCCTTTCCCTTGTTCAGTCTGGTGAGCGGGACAGCAGTGTGTCTGACTATGGAGTCACCTGTTACAACTGTATCAGGCATGTTGTTTCTCCTTTTGGCCTGTGACTGTTTTGCACACCAGCATTGTGTACTATGTGTTGCATGTGCTATGCTTGGAGGTTGTGGTTGCTTGGGGGTCTGCTTAAGAAAGCCTCTGTTGGTGTGGTGTGTTTGTAATTAGGGCCTCCGGGAATGTTTTTCTGTGTTTATGTCTTTGGTTTGCAGTTGTGATAGGTCTATGTGGGACTGGGTTTGTGGTGTGTGTGGTTACCTTCTCCTCCTGACTAGTTTTGACAGTACTGAGTTGAGAGAGCTCAGCCTCCGGTTTGGATAAATGGTTGCATCTCTCACATATATTTGTATTTCTTGGGGGGAGTTGAGGGTTGTCTGTGTACTTGGGGCAGGTGTAACATTGCCTCAGGATTCACAGATTCAACTTGTTGTAGCTGGCCTTAGTTTATTGTATGTGTGGACATATTTTATTGCCATACTACTGATCAGTGATTACTTCCCTTTTTATGTTTGCTCTATCATGTAGTAGCTTCCTCATTCTCTTGCATGGTTTGGTAATGGCTGGAGTCCAGCATGCCAGATGCTTGCGTGTATGGCATTGTGTCTTGTTGTTATTTGGGATTGCATACTCCAAGCATTCCTGGCTGTGTTCATGGAATGCCTGTATAACAGGTTCTGAGGTGTGGCCCATATTTTGCACCTGCACAGGGCCTTTAATGGATTCCAGATCAGTTTGGAGGAGTGCAACTTTTGCTTTACACATGTTTTTCACTGTGGTTTTCTGGCCAGGGACTGTGGTCAGGATGTGTATATCCGGTGTGATTACTCTATGGTCTGATCTTACCAGTGAGGGATACACTTCTCATCTTGCCATCCAGTACCCATGTTGCTGATTATCACATCCAGTATGCTTATCCCTCTTGTGGGAGTGGTACATTGTTCCTGGGCATTTTGGTTTATGGATTCTAGGGACTTTTCTCCTACAGTGTTGGAGCTAGTATAATGCTCCCAGTCTATATCTGGGTATTTTCAGTCAACCAATATAATGTGGTTTGGGGGGCTTGATATATTCATGTATTCCAACATAGGCCAGGTGCAGTTCCTGGTGTTAGGACGGTAGTCTGTAGCAGGCTATAAACTGGGAAGCAGTTTTAGCCACTGTTACTTGACCATGGCTAGTCCATGCTGCTTCTTGTTGTGGTACCAACATGGGGGTGTGGTTATCCTTGACAATTATTGCTAGTCACCCTCCTTTTGTAGCTTGTTCCATGTTTTCAGGCTGTACAGCACAGTATGAGGTGTAATCTGTTAGTGTTAGGGTGCTGTTGTGAGCCTTGACCCAGTTTTCTGTTACAGGACAGATATCAACATTCTCCATACTGGGTGAGTTTACACTGCATGCATCTTGCTGTTTAGACTTCTGGCATTGGGTAGCATTACATCTAGGTTCTTATCCCTTGTGATACCTATGGAGGTGGGTTTGTGTTTTGAGCCTTACCTATTCAGGGCACGCTGTGGGTAACGACAGCCTTTGCCAGTATCCATAAGGCCTGGACTGATAGGTGTATGCCACCCCTAGCAGATGGAGCATCATGTCATGCTCAGCATGTCATCTCAGGCTGGCACACATTGGATCCCCTTTGACTAACTGCAATACTTCAGCCAATTATTGCAATTGATCATCCCATCGTCATATTGTGGCATCATGCTTGGTGAGGGTAGGATGTTAGTCAAGGTCCTCAAGTGTGCATATACTACATGGTGTTACATTACTTAACACATGGCATTCATGCCTCAGGTGGTGCTGCAGGGCTGCCTCTGTCGGATGCACATATTACACTCCCTGTACATGTTTGAGAGCAGGTTATGTCATTTTAGGCATCCATGTTATTATATGAGTGAGTCAGAGATGGGTATCATTCCCAGGGTTCCTACTGAGCCAGTGTATGTGCTATGTGTTGCCTCTTTGCCAAGGCCAAGGCATACTGGGCACACCTCCTTCTGCCTACTGGGGCAGGCTCAGGTTGTTCCTCCTCCGAGTCACGCTCTGCCTGTGATGGCCTTGGCAATGGTGGGGGGCTGTTTGGCCTGGCCCTATGCTGGTCCTGCTGCAGCTGTTTTCGCAAGATCATATTATGTAGCATAGCATATACTATGACAATTTGGGTACATGTAGTTGGTGAGTACTGCAAGGCTCCACCAGATGTGTCCAGACACTGGAACCATGACTTGAGCAGGCCAAACACACGCTCTATTACATTACGTGTTTGTGCGTGTGCCTCATTATGGCATTCCTGTTCAGGTGTGTGTGCATTTCTGATGGGTGTCATCAGCCACGGCTCCAGTGCATAACCTGCATCCCCCACTAGGTGTCCATGTGGGATGTCCCCAATGGCAAATGTCTGGTACAGCTGCGTCAAATGCCAGATATGGGAATCATGGTAGCTCCCAGGGCAGCCAGCACACACATTCATTATTATGCCCTGGGCATCACACATGACCTGGCAGTTGATGGAGGGGAAGCCCTTGCAGTTAATGTAGGCCCTACCCCGCTCACCGGCTGGTGCTTTGATGCATATGTGCATGCAGCCTATTGCACTCACTACCTCAGGGTATTCCGCTATTTGCTGGAAGAGACACATATTGCTGGCCAATACCTCACGGGCATTGGGGAAATATACATGATCACTGACATGTGCTGACATGGCATCCAGGAACTGGTGCAGTACCCTGGAGGCTGATGCCTGTGATATCCCCATCATATCACTAGTTGGTCTCTGGAAGGTACCTGTTGCTAGTATTCTTATGCCAACACATACCTTGGTTTCCACTGGGATGGGTTCCTCTCTGTTGGTTCTGTGTGTGAGGCGTGGCCTGCACAGCTCGACAATTTGCTGCAGGAGGTCTCTGTCCACTCTATAGCGCTCTACTATCTCCAGCTCATGTAACCCGTGGTAGGTGACCCTGGGCATGTACACTCTTCTTCATCTCCTCACTGTGGGTTGTCTGGCACCATCTGCATTGTCATCATCCTCAGCAAGTAGCCTATGTCTCCTTATGACAGCTATGGCAGCCCCTAGCATTTCTGCTCTGACTTCAGCTTTTTTAGTTTTCACTTCTAATAGCTTACTCCTGTCTTGCAGTGTCTCTTGAGAGAAACATCTTGCACTGCTGTTTGCAGAGTTTTAAGTGCTGGGCTGAGCTACTATTCTGCCTGTGTAATTGCCTGCTTCTAATTGTTTTTACCTGCTAGCTCCAGCAGTATTCCCTGCTAGCTTCCTACTAATTCTTTTGCTTCCTTTTTCCTTTCTGTTTCCTCAGGGGGGAGCAATGCGCATACCAGCAGAAACACGCTCACAGTGGCTTACACGCGCACACACATGCTTACACGGTTCAGAATCTGCTTATTCAGGTTAAAACGCGTGCACACTAGCGCAAACAGTCTTACAAGTCTGCCAACAGGCTCCCACATACTCAGTCTGCCTTACACCCGCGCACACTGTCCTACTCGTGCTTCATGGCACACACGTGCGCATGCACACCCAGCAAGAAACTTTGGTGTAAGCAACAGTGTACACCTTCCATTTCTTGACTTTCCCATGCTTATGTTGTGGCACTCCTCTTTCCATGATATGTGTCTGACATCTGTCATGTAACACTGACCTCCAATGAACTGCATTTCTTTCTACCATTCCCCCCTGTGATGTCACCTATCTCCTACTCTATTCCTCCCCCTTATGTATCTCTTACACTACTCAGAATGTGCTCATTTGCTATGTAACAGTGGAATTCAGTATCCTAACACTCATTTACATCAGATTGCCTACTAATGCTTAGTTACATGTCTTAGACTCAGCTTCCCCCCTTAGCAACCACTAAACGGTGGCCATGTTGTTTTTGGTCTGCTGGTCCCTGCATTGTAAATCCATGTATTGCATAAAACCCACATTTGTGGGTTTATAACCTTCATTTTTATGTTTTATACAGCGCAGCCCATTTGCGCGGGGCTGCGCTGCATTTAAACATCGGCGATCGCTGAAAAAAAAATATTTATTTTTCCTATTTGCATCGGGGTACCACATATTTGGCCATTGGCATGCTGCCTGACACATATGCACCCTTTATTTGGAGCTGACATGGCTCCATTGTGGTTTTTGCAGAAATGTACTCAGTTGTCAACTGAGTACATTTCTGCAGTTAAAACAGCTCTTACACGGGCTGCTTTGGGCTTCGTGGATCACTAATCTACCTCATTTGCATGCCTTTGGGCTGCAAGTGAGGTTATTAGCATATCCACGCCCACTCCATGTAAGAGACGTTTTAGCTGGTCTCTTACATGGACTTTACGGCTGTTCCTGGATCACGAAGGCTGCATGGAGTCTTACACTACTCTTAGACTCCGTGCAAGCCTTCGTGAATCCTGCCCAATGTATTTCAAAAATAGAGTCTTCATCATTATTTCCTGAAGAAAATAAGGAAAATTAAAAAAAAAAAAGAAAGAAAATTTAGTTTTTTTCTAAGTAACGGTGATGTTTGAAGTGGCTATATTAATTATTAGAGGTATAGAGGTCCAGTTCTTCACACAGCAGTATGTGGGGCTTGCCCCTGCTTAAAAAATATAAGTTTCAGAGAAATGTGCACTCAAACGTCTGATCAAAATGTCATGTATTAAAGGCAGCAGCCCCTTCAATGTTTTGGAAGAGACCCATAAATAAATGGAACTATCTAGTTCTAATATTTAAATCCTAGCAGAATGTTATTATTAGATAGGAACTCCCTCAAGTGATATAAATCAGCATCAATTTTGTTGGTAAGTATGAACAAATGAGACAAACAGAATGATAGACTAACCAGCTTAATTAATTCTTATTTCTCTCTGTATATATGTACATCTGTCTATTTACACACACACACACACACACACACACACACACACACACACACACACACACACACAAACACACATGCACGCACACGCATATATGGTTTACATGTGATACACACACACATATATATCCACCCCCACACACACACACACACACACACACACACACACACACACACACACACACACACACACACACACACACACACACACACACACACACACACACATGTATGTTTTTCATAAGATATGGATGCACATGCATACAAACACATACACATATGCACACAAACTTTGTAAGCACTTCTTTTTGGGAATATTGAAGCAATTTTTTGTAGGATTATAGTCTTCCAGCAACCTAAATACAGTTAACAATGTCATGGAAATAAGTTTTATTTAGTTTTATTTAATGCTATTAGTATCATTTTTCTGACTCCTTTTCACAGTCTCCCAGTAGCAGTCTTTACTTCATGCACAGTATCCCAGCAACAGCCCCTTTGCTCATATTAAGTGTTAATTTCTCCTCCTGTAACACCTAACATATAGGAGCTGGAGAATAACACGCGACCCTAGAGAATCAACAGCCCCAATCCAGACCACAAGGCCCATTCTAAAAAGGTCTTGTTTACACAATGCACCCATTTGCAATTCATAAACACATTAGTTACAACAAGGAAAGACTTCGGTTTTGCCCAATTTGCATGTCTATGAGTCGCAGTTAACAAACAGAAAGTACAGATCAGTACTTACCACAGTAGTTACCTGCAGTGGCTGCACTGTGTAAACAAAGACATCACTCTCGCACAGAAAAACACAAACATGCTCACACACACAAATCATATGCTCCATTCCTATCCCTGTTGTCAGAATGTCCACAATGTTTCCTTTTTTCTGCTTAGATAATTCAGGGATGATTACAGTCAGTCTAGAGTGCCAAACATTCAAGTTTCATACTTCATATCTTTAAGTAAATGCATGCTTGAATACATTTGGGCTGTCATCAATAAAGTAATCCAACCAGGTAAAACCAGCACCTCAGCCCCAGATATTAACACATCTATAAGGACACTGCAACACAGTTCAATGAATATTTACCAACTCAGTTTTAAAACTATCATTTAATTCTCTACTCACTACCTTCCCAAATTTACCAGACTCCCCTTCTGATCAAAGCAACTTTTCCTTCCAACCAGTTAAGATCAGTACTATCCTGAAATGCCTGTCCAAATTAAGGCCTACTACCCTGGTTGCTGATAAACCCCATCAGATTACCTCCGAATTGCAGCCAATGCTATATCATACCCTGTCTCTATACTCATAAATAGGTCAATCTCTGAACAAAAAGTTCCAACCCTATGAAAAATTTCACACATAATACCCCTTCACAAAGGGGGAAACTCAACTGAGGTTTCCAACTATCGTCCAATAGCCATATTATCCCCACTCTCAAAAATTCTTGAGAAGTGCATACACTCTCAGTTAATAAAATACCTTCTCACTAATAATCTCCTAGGCAAAACTCAACACGGTTTTCGTCCCAGCCATAGTACCACCACTGCCCTTATTAGTTTACCAATCATGTTAACCAACAATGAAATTTAGGCAATCTGATCTCAACTCTTTTTAGACCTCTCAACAGCATTTGATACAGTCTCCCATAGTAAACTCTTGACTGTTCTCTGAACTTAAACTAAATAACTCTGCACTCCTATGGTTCATAGACTATCTTTCCAACCGACAGCAGGCTGGAAAGTGGCAGAGCAGCCTATCCCCTCTTCTCCAGTCACCCTAGGGGTGCCACAAGGACCTATACTTGGTCCCTTGCTCTTCACAGTATTCACAAACAGCCTCCATAAAGCCACTCTTCATGCAAGATTAGTTCAATACGTTGATGACTCTGCCCTTATCTGCTCCACTCCCTCTCGCAAACTTCTACAGAAAGTAACCAAATAATCCTTCTCAGCAGTTGAATCCTGGCTAGCAGACTCCCAATTAATACTCAATCCCAAAAAAACACAACTCATACTCTTTCATCCCTCCAAAGACTTAGACCCTAACCCACCCCTTTCGAAATTATCACCTCTGAAAACACCCATATCATACCAGTTGCACACACCAAACTTGTAGCACAAACCATAACTGAGGTACACAAAAACTATGCATACTCTACAGATGCAAGAACTACCTGACCTCCAATAATAAAACCATCATAGCAAAAACCCACTTACTGTCCACATTACGATACTCCTCTCCCATCTTAGTTATCCTAAATAAAACAGAACTAAATCAGCTATCCACTTGCTACAATAAGATAGCTAAATTTGCTACTGACTCTTGCTATATATCCCACCGTTCCCTAGCTCTTCACAAACTCTCTTGGATGGCATTAGCTAACCTACACACCCTTAACCAACTCATCCTAGCTCATCAAATTCTCTACTACCCTGAAAAAATCCCATCTCTATATGACTTAATCAACCATTACAGCAACAGTCGCCTCTAAGATCCACCAATAAGGGTTTGGTAGAGGTATCCAAGCAAGCAAGTATAACTCAGATGACTCCCTATATTCCTTCACCATTGCTAAAATGTGGAACTCCCTCCCACTTAAAGTTAGGACACAGACAGGCAAACATATTTTCAAAAATCAGTTAAAATCCTACCTCACCAAGACCTAGATATGTACATGCTCCAACCCAGGCTAACTCTTTTATTATCCACCTAACCTCTTTAATCCCTTTGTATCTCTTACAAGGTCTTCTTAGATCTGCAAAACCCAAATAATGCCTTGTTATACAAGTCACTTCAATTCTTAAGGAATTACGTAAAGTAAATTCAGCTTAGCTTGCTGTTGTGTATTCCAATGTGAGGAAATTATGTTTAAAAATAATGTAGACTACTACATTGTTAAGTTTTAACAAAGTTGTATATTTTCTTCATATCTCTCCACTGTATGATTAATATTCCTATGGGAACCTTTGTCAAATTCTAGCCTGTTTGTTAAGCTGTTATATGCTTTCTTTCGACTAATATGTTGTATGTTTAATCTTTTGTTAACTGTGTAATTGGAATGGAGCTTGTCTCCCCAGTCCTCCACTGAAAATGGGCAGCTCTGCCCAGTTGGACTTACCTGATAAACAAATGTAAAATAGAACAAAAGATAGCGATGTATCTCTAACTATTCTTGTCCACCTCCCTGTTTGTGACAACCTATTGCAGTCATTACATAATGACAGTGCTCCTAAATATATGTGTAACAACCTCCTGCTTCAGTGGACTAATACAGAGGTTTCTCATGTGATGGGTACACAGTTTATCTCCCTTTCTCAATGAAATACTAGCTGCAAACCAGATCCAAAAATAGGCAATGCTGGTGAAGGTCTTCTTCTCTTTTGGCTGTTCCCGTTAAGGGTCACCACAGCAGATCATTTGCTTCCATTTCTTCCTGTCCTCTGCATCTTGCTCTGTAACACCAACCACCTGCATGTCCTCTCTCACCACATCCATAAACCTTATCTTAGGCCTTCCTCTTTTCCTCTTACCTGGCAGCTCCATCCTTAGCAGACTTTGTCCAATATACCCAGCATCCCTTCTCAGCACATGTTCAAACCAACGCAATCTTGCCTCTCTGACCTTGTCTCCAAACCGTCCAACCTGAGCTGACCCTCTAATATATTGATTCCTAATCCTGTCCATCCTTGTCACACCCAGTGCAAATCTTAACATCTTTAACTCTACCACTTCCAGCTCTGACTCCTGCCTTTTTGTCACTGCCACCATCTCCAACCCATACAACATAGCTGGTCTCACTACCCTCTTGTAGACCTTCTCTTTCACTCTTACTGGTACCCGTCTGTCACAAATCACTCCTGACACTCTTCTCCACCTATTCCACCCTGCCTGTACTCTCTTCTTCACCTCTCTTCCACACTCACCATTACTCTGAACTGTTGATCCCAAGTACTTAATCTCATCCACCTTCGTCAACTCTACTCACTGCATTCTCACCATTCCTCTATCCTCCCTCTCATTCACACACATATATTCTGTCTTAGTCCTGCTGACCTTCATTCCTCTCCTCTCTAGAGCATATCTCCACCTCCCCAGGGTATCCTCAGCCTGGTCCCTACTCTCACTACAGATCTCAATGTCATCTACAAACATCATAGTCCACGGGCCCTCCTGTCTGATCTCGTCTGTCAACCCGTCCATCACCATTGCAAATAAGAAAGGGGTCAGAGCTGATCCTTGCTGTAATCTCACCTCCACCTTAAATGTACCTGTCACTCCCACTGCAGACCTCACCACTGTCCACTACCCTTGTACATATCCTGTACCACTCTTACATACTTCTCTGCCACTCCTGACTTCCTCATACAATACCAGAACTCCACTTTAGGCACCCTATCATATGCTTTCTCCAAGTCCACAAAGACAGAATGCAACTCCTTCTGTTTGACCTTCTCTGTATTTCTTCAACACTCTCAGAGAAAACATCACATCTGTAGTGCTCTTTCCTGGCATGAAACCATACTGCCGATCACTAATCATCACCTCCCTTCTTAACCTAGGTTCCACTACTCTTTCCCATAACATCAAGCTGTGACTGATCAGTTTTATCCTTCTGCAGTTACTACAGCTCTACACATCACCCTTATTCTTAAAAATAGGTACTAAAACACTTTTACTCCACTCCTCAGGCATCCTCAGACTTTCCAAGATTTCATTGAACAATCTGGTTAAAAATTCCACTGCCATTTCTCCTAAGCACCTTCATGCTTCCACTGGTATGTCATCTGGACCAACAGCCTTTCCATTCTTCATCCTCTTCATAGCTGTCCTTACTTCCTCCTTGCTAAGCTGTTTCACTTCATGATTCACTATCCCTGCATCATCCAACCTTCTCTCTCTCTTATTCTCTTCATTCATCAGCCCCTCAAAGTACTCCTTCCATCTACACAACACACTCTCCTTGCTTGTGAGTGCGTTTCCCTCACTATCCTTTATCACCCTTACCTGCTGCACATCTTTCCCAGCTTGGTCCCTCTGTCTAGCAAATCGGTACAGGTCCTTTTCTCCCTCTTTAGTGTCTAACCTTTCATGCAACTCTCCATATGCCTTATCCTTATCCTTCGCCACCTCTCTCTTTGCCATGCTCCTCATCTCCTTATACTCCTGTCTACTTTCTTCATCATGTGGACAGCAATGCTGGTAAAGGTAGACACCACAAATTGATTTAAGCTTGTGTAATGCACAGTATGGCTTTTCATCTGTGTGCAAGAGGTTTCATCAGAATCTAGAATACACACATCAAATGCTGCTTTTAAATGATTATCTCCCTACTATAAAATACCTGCAATCAGGTCTTAAAGGTATAGCACTCAAATCTAACATTGTGTGTATTGAAAATCAACAATACTAAATATAAACATATGAAATTCAGCTTAATTTAAGTAACCAACCTATCTTATGTTTATTTTAAAATACAACATAAAAGTGTTTTATTTCTAAAAAAACATAAAACACACAAAAACAACAAAAAGAATGTTAATATTTTTTAGCCCTTGTTTTTAACACTGAAACTAGGGAAAAGCTGTCATTAATCCCCAGATAGTGTGTGGCATCCAACTTTACTTGCCACCATAACTCCCTTACCTCTAGATGGCCTTTCCATACCCCTCCTCTTGGGTTAGGCGTCACCTTCTCTAATATACAAAATAAGAATATTTTGTAATTATAACAATTAATGGAGTGCCTATATAGAGCATTGTTAATGTTTGTTGCTCCTTTTTCATACCCATGTTCATAAATTTGCTATTTAAGACACCTCTCTGTCTTGCCAACATAAATGCTGGGCATGTACTACAGGTAGTTAAATAGTCCACTTTTTATTAGTACAGTTTCCATATCCAGACTAAATAGTAGTCAAATAAACAAATGGTTGTTCTAAAATATGTTTACATTGCACACAGCTACCACATTTTTCATACCCTTATTGTACCTCTTGCTACCTGTGCTGTTTTCCAAAATATTCTTTAAAGTGGGGGTCCTTTGGATCTGATTTGCAGATAGTGTTTTGTTGGTATTTAGTTGGATTTCTAGTTGTTTTTGTACTTATTCATTTCCCTTTCCCCCATGCATGTATGTATTATTTTTTTATAATTATATTTTTTAAAACAAATTCCTGGTTTCTAGTGTTCCCCCACCCTCACTTCACATTCTGTTTACGTGCTGCTCAGGTATGAGACATTAGAGTTATCACTGGTAACTAGTGTCCCCTCCCCAATTCCCGTACTGTTAAAGTGCTGTTAACACCTAGAAATAATGGGTCTATATTATAACATTGAAGTCTAAAAACTTTGAATGTTATAATATCGAACCCAGTAGAGCGAACGCTTGAAATAGCGAAGCTGCAGAACACCGAATACTTTCCTAGGGAAAGTATTCAGTGGGCCATTTCTGCAGCTTCGCTATTTCTTCAACTGTGGAGCAAAGGTTACGGATCGGGTTAAGGTAAGTGTGCGAATGAAGATGAGTGTGCGATTGGGTGTGGGTTAGGTGAGTTAGGGTTAGGGAGTGGGTAAGGTGAGTGTGCAATAGTTAGGGACTTTAGGGTTAGGGTTGAGTTAAGGTAAGTGGATAGCTAGTGGTGCATGTCTGGTTTAGTGTAGGGTTTTGTGAAGTGTATGTGTGTGGATTATTTATTTTGGTGTGCTTGAGTTGTGTGTATGTTTGTCAGAACAGCAAATTTTTTCCCTGGGAAAAAATTCGCTACTCTGACTGTTCGGTTTTCTGGTGTTTCAATTGAATGGGTTCGATTTTATAACATTCGAAGTTTTTAGACTTCGATGTTATAATATAGACCCAAAATAATCAGGTATTCCTGGTGGCTGGTGGAACTAGGATATCCACCCCAACCCATACACATAGACACACATCCATTCTACACACAGAGACATACTCACACACACACACACACACACACACACACACACACACACACACACACACACACACACACACACACAAACACACACACACACACATGCACATCCATTCTATAAACAAACATACAGACACAAACACAAAACAGTGCCCTCCCAATGGCTTTCACTCCTACATTGCCCTTTCACCCATATACCCACCCACAAACACACACCTAATGTAACTCGTCACTAGTCCCCCTACTGCTGCCTCCCAGGCAGACACACAGTCACACATATACTCACACATGCAGCCCATTGCATACACTCATGTATACACCTCTTAATCCTACCTTACCTCTAAATTCCCCATTTTTAACTTTTACTGAGATGGACGAACATGACCTTTTGGCTATGTTCACTACCACTGTGAGCAAGGAGTGATTGTGTAGGTTAGTTCAAATGTAGATGTCATCCCCAAGACAGTTCTGGGGAGAGACAACATGGCTAATTAGCACATACCTCTCCCTCAAACTACCTCATTAGCATGTAACACAATGTCTGATACAACCTGATGTGATGTTGCACATCTTCGTGTAAATGCACCTAAATGCACCATGTTAGGGCTGTCCCTGAATGCAAAATGTTACTGTGAGTTATACATATTTTGTATATCACGTGGTAACCTTTATGAACCTTTATGAATTCGGCCTTACATGTTAGCCTTGTGAGGTTCACTATTAATGCTCAGAAATATCTCACTCACATGCACAAATATTGCATAGGTTTCATCACTCACACCAGTGTTGCAGAAAAAATATGCATCGAATAATTCACTTTTGCACTACATTCTTAATACAATTTGCAATTGTGTGCTTAAAATAATGACACTATTAAGGAAGAATGAAAGATTTGCATTCAATATCATTAGAATTTGACTATCAAATAATTACATTAAGACCACTAGATTGTTATTTATTGGGATTGGTGCAGTCTTCATTTCTTACTAGATATATAAATATATAGATTGAGTTCAACAAGAGTTACATATTTACTGCTCTAAAACACTGCAGTTTCATCTTGGTGGCAAATTAAATTAATTAATAGGTGATACATTGTGCAAACAGGCATATTTAGTGTACAGAAAAGCCTTGCTATATTTGTGCATTAGTTTCTGTGGACAAATGATGGCCTGCATCATAAATGTCATAAAGCATTACTTCTCAAGCAGTGTTAACTAAATCTTAAAGAGGGAGAAAAACAGAGGTGGTTCTACACTGTGGCACACAGGACCATGTGTCTATTCTGTGAAACTGTGTGTCCTAGTGAGTGCCCCTGGTTCTGGGAGACTAAATATTAAGGGAGAAAGTACCTTTTTTCAGTAACAGTCTACAGCAAGACCACAGATTACTAGCAGCAATAAAGTAAATATGTTGATGCCATAATTGCAGCCTTGTAGATGGCTACTAACATGTAAGTGACTGACCTTAATTGTAGATTATCAGAGCAGAGCACAGATGGATCCATGTAAGGTGTCATTACACTCATCACACTGCTAACTCATAATAGTTAGTTTGCGTACAGAGTGTAACAGTTGTTGACATTATTAACAATATTTTAGTGTTTGAGAAAAAAAAAACTTTTGCATGCTTCCTCAAGCATTTCTCCGACACTGTGATGTGAAAAATGCAGGTCACCATTGTATACATCAGCAAGCAGGTTTATCTGCATGAGAGGGTATTTGAACATCTATTTTATGGGATTTTTCATGTGCTCAGGTTTGCTTTGCCTTTTTAGATTTGTTCTTTTGCTGGATGTGGATGGGGGCAGGGTGTACTAGTTGTTGTGTCTTTTGGCTTTTCCCGGTTAGGGGTCGCCACAGCAGAACTCCGGTCCGCTAATGATTGGTAATTGATTTTTACGTGCCGAGTTACCAGCCCTGACACACAATCTTCAACGAAGGGTAGCCCATTCACGCATGTCTCCACGCGGAAGATGCTCTAGCTGAGAATCGAACCGGACAGCGTCTTACTGTGAGGCGACAATGCTACCGCAGTGCCACCACCGCGGGTAGAAAAGATATTTGTTCCAGATGATGTTGTCTTCTTCATTTCAGGTACTAGAAGAAACTATTATTTTCATAGATAGCCAGGCATACCTCTCAGCTTCTTTATTCAATGATTCTGAACAAAGCCAAAACTAATGGGGGGGGGGTTAAAGGCCCAAAACTAAAGACAGTTGCTTAATGTTTCTCTAAATCACTTAAAAAGATAATAGAAGTCCAAATGTTGTGTCGGCATGTATTGTCTGAACTAAAAGAAGCATGGAAATCTATGTTTGACATTACTAATGCGATCCTCAGTGATTTGCCTGAATTTCACAAACTTTATGAGGTCAAGGCAAAAATAAAAGAAAAAATCAGGGACATTCTGCAAAATCTAGGAGAGCTGTAAGGCATGGAGCTGGGAGTACAGCTACAAGGTAAGAGTCTTAAGGATGCTATTGTTAATATTGACTTTCTATAGTAGACCATAAAAAATAGCCTCTCTTTTTTATTAGCATTCATTTTCTGGGGTAGGCTGTCAGCACATAAATTGACCCTTTTCAGTGGAGGCCTGAGGAGAAAAGTTGCAAATAATTTAGTAGTAGATTAATGAACAAATAAACAGGTCAATAATAGCCATAAGACAGGTATGAGAGAGTATACAATGCTTACGGAAAGTATCTTACAGAAGTACAATGATATTGTGAGATTTTTGCAAAGTGTATGTAACATCACAAACTGTATAAGGGTGTACTACAGGTGCTTCCTTACCGTTGGTTCTCAAAACACATCTTATCTCACACTCACTCATTTTAGCAAGTGCTCTAAGTCTTACTAATTTATTGCCCATTAATTAAATGTATTCTATATATCCATAGAGAACCCTGATCCTAACCCTAAAAACTCCCACCTAGTCCCTAAACCTAAACTCTTGACCACTCCCTAAACCTAAAATCCCGCTCTCTAAACCTAATGTACTGATTGCTCCCTAAACCTAAAATCCCCTCCCCTCCCTGAACCTAAATTCCCAATTGCATACTAAACCTAAAATCCCCTCCCCTCACTAAACCTAAATTCCTAATTGCATCCTGAACCTAAAATCCCCCTCTCCTGCCCTCCTCTAAACATAAACTCCCATTCTCTCCCTAAATCTAATGTACCATTCAGTACCTAGACCCAAAATCCCTCTCCCCAATCAGTTTCTAAACTTAAAATCCCCCTCTCCTCCCTAAACCTAATCTACTGATTGCTACCCAAACTGAAAATCCTACTCCCTTCCCTAAAGCTAAAGTCCCCCTCTTCATTTCCCTTCCTGAATTACCTAGCCCCCAAACTCTTCTCTCACTTCCTTACCTAGCCCACAAACACTTCCTCACTTCCTTACCTAGCCCACAAACACTTCCTCACTTCCTTACCTAGCCCACAAACACTTCCTCACTTCCTTAACTAGCCCACAAGCTCTTCCCTCACTTCCTTAACTAGCCCACAAACACTTCCTCGCTTCCTTACCTAGCCCACAAACACTTCCTCACTTCCTTACCTAGCCCACAAGCTCTTCCCTCACTTCCTTAACTAGCCCACAAGCTCTTCCCTCACTTCCTTAACTAGCCGACAAACACTTCCTCGCTTCCTTATCTAGCCCACAAATACTTCCTCACTTCCTTACCTAGCCCACAAGCACTTCCTCACTTCTTTACATAGCACATGAATAACTGTGTGCAGCAGCTGCTTGGTCAAACTCATATTTCAATTCAAGTGTGAGCAGTAGGCCATATGGGTCACAAGCCACTTGAGTGAATGAAATCTAGGAGTTTGTCTTTGAGAGCATGAGGTTGGAGCATTTATAATACACTGACTGCATATTGTTACATGAATAGCAGTTTACTGTAATGCATTCACTGTCAAACCAGTTGTAAGGACTGAGAGGCTAATGTGTTTGCTAGTGTGTGGGAGAGGTTGAATAGGAGGGTGGGTACTAGAGCATGGAGGTGATGAGCAGTCATAACAGTGAAATGGAGAATTTAGGAAGAAAGAGGGTGGAGTAGCAGCAGACAAGAAAGTGCAAAGGTGAGAGAAAGATGAGTAGTTACAGAGAGATACAGAGTATCAGGAGAAGGAAAAATAAGACAAATATTGATGATTAGTATGTTAACAATGGCAACCCAAGAGAAACAGAGGAGCAGTGTCTGTTTGGAGTCATAGTGAGTGGGTGCACTGGAGTTTTGTTTAGTCTGGTGCACTCTGTGCAATACAGTGTTGCTTAAGGTTCATGTTTCATTCAGAAATGTTCCAAGTGATTATTCATTTATATTTATTTATTTTACATTTGTTGACCGGGCTTGTCCGACTGAGCTGAAGAGCCCTTTTTCTGCGGTGGCCCAGGGAGAAAAGGTCCAACATATTATATAATTTTCATTATAAATTAGCATTAGATATCAGTGTTACAGGATTATTACAAGGCATTAAGTAGCAATACAATCTTATACAGTGACAATAGTCAGGAGTATACCAAAGCTCTTTCAAGATGTAGAAAAAGAAAATGCCATTAAGATGAATATAGTTTTTGGGGTAAGTGATTACAAAAACCCAGTTTTATCACAATGTTGTTGCATGAAGGCAAGACAATTACTATAGAATGTTTCACTGAGGTGATTACCTTAATAGGTTTTAGAAGACAGATTGAAAGAGCAGTCAAGGAAGTTTAGAGAGCTAGTGAGAAGAGTGAGTAAAAGAGTGAAAGTAGATTAAGGTACGGGAAGTAGAGAATGTTTAAGGAGGGAGACTGCAGTGGCAGGACCAATGACTTTTAAAGTGCTCTTTGCTGGCTGTCTTACATTGTCTAGGATGTGCAAGGGTCCTGATTTCTAGTGGGAGCCTATTCCAGGCAATAGCGGGATGATAGCTGTACATGTTGCGTCCATATTTAGACTTGGATTTGTAGATTTGTAGTAGGTCTTGGTTAGAGCTTTGGAGAGGTCTGGAGGGAGAATAATGGGAGATGAGAGGGGGATAGTGCTGGGCAGTAGGAAGGCTGGTATAGGATAAAATGGATGATCTGGAACTGAGAGAGAAGAAGCTGGTGGGGTAATTCAAGCCAGTTTAGGTGTTTTAGAGAGTGACAGTGATGGGATTTGTATGTTTATTGGGCAGGAAATCTAGCTACCTTGTTGTAGGTAGATTCGAGTTTGGTCAGGAGTGTTGAGTTAAGATTTGTGAGAATTTGAGAATTGTACATTAGACTGGGTAGACGGTAGGTAATAAAGAGAGTAATCTTGGCTTCAGAGGTAAGGAATTTCTTGTTACGGTAAAGGAGCCCCAGTTTTGAATGAGTCTTTTTGATACAGTTATTAATATGCAAGTCAAATTTAAGCTGATCATCAATGGTGACGCCTAAGAGCTTAGTGCTGTATTCTACCTGAATGGGAATGTTATTGAGGGACTGTATGGAGAAGGAGGGTTTAATATTGTTGAATTTTTTTCAGGTAGGAAGAGTAACAGCTTTGTTTTTTAGGGTTAAGGATGAGCTGGTTGTTGGAGAGCCATGTTTCGACTAAGGTAAAAGATGCCTCAGTAGCTGAGAAGAGCTTAGAGGCAGAGTTGGCTATGGTGATGACAGTAGAGTTATCTGCTTTTCAGTGCAGACAAGTAAGCCATGAATGTTGTGGCTGATATAATCTGTCAATTCTAGTAATAGCAGGTTTCCTAAATCAAGACTTCTGACACACGTGTGTGTGTGTGTGTGTGTGTGTGTGTGTGTGTGTGTGTGTGTGTGTGTGTGTGTGTGTGTGTGTGTGTGTGCGCGCATGCCTGTGTGTGAATGCACCCTTTAGATACGCGGTGACCATGCTTTTTAAATGGGAATACTGGCTTGAAAAGTCCATTATGTCAAATGGAAATGCAGGACAGTGTGAAAGAGAAATTCACTTAAAGCTCTCGGCTGAGTAACTTAGAGAAGAAGTTAATGAAATATAAATCATTACAGCTTGATGAGCCAAAAAAAAAAAGACAGTAAGTGCAGGAGAAGAACAAATCTTGAAAATCAATAGCACAAAACCATAAAACTGGAGCAAAAGAAGAAAAAAATATTCCAAAAAAACCACAAAGCCAGCAAACCAGGAAAGCTTTTAATAAAACTCTCTAGCACCTCAGCTCATTTGCCTTTAAAGAGTACACCATTACAAAAAACACAGCACCTTAAATACCTACATCAATTATTACATCATTCTACTAAATAAAAATACAATTAAACAATTAATACTGAAATCTTGAAAACACTCTTCTCCTTTAATTTTTTTTGTAGAGGGACAAGCCATTCATTCTCCATATTTCGCGACTTGCTCCAGCTGGTCACAACCTTGACAATTTTTTCTTCAGGGAAAGTATCAGTAGTAACTATGTTCCCAAAGGATCGAGATTATTATGATTTTCAAAGGGGATGGTAGAAGGCTCTTTGCTTCACCACAAATAGACTGAGTTTCCCCCAGGTTTCTGTGCTAGGACCCCTCTTGTTTGGTATCTACTTTTCTGATGTAAAGGCCAATACCAAAGGGATGTGGCTGACTAAAGCTGCAGATGACCACAAGCTAGGAGCAGTGACTAAATCCCCTTATGACTTAGACCTATTAGTAAGGTTTGCCCCAAATAAATAACTGGTGCCAAAATCATGGACAAAAATTAAATGCCAAAAATGCATTCTTCTATCTTTTTTGAATTTATCAACCCCAGACAAAATACTACATTTACAATACACCCCTAAGAGCTGACCCACTTATTTGGTATTTGAGAACTTATGTGGACAGTGAACTAACCTGTGACCTACAAGTGTGCATTGTTGTAAGAAAGTCCTTCTATGTTGCACAGCTTGTAAACAAAGGGATTGTGTCTAGATCTAGAGATGCCATTGCCCCCTTCTTCTCAATCCTCATTAGGCCAGTCACTGAATATAATGACCCCTTTTGCAAGTATCTTTCCAGACATGTCTACTTCAGTAGACCCAACATTCACTTACTTGACTTTCATATTGCTGAGACCAAAAGGCCGACAACCTCATAACACCGAAGTCCTGGAACACCGACTTTCCACTCCAGGTAAGTAACGGTTTCGCCAACTTGATAAAAACAGTAAAACCAAAGCAAACTAAACCCATCCATGGCCCCCCATATCTCCTATGTGGGGGACTGAGCCCCCATACCCCCTAACAAAATATACCATCTCCAAGATTGCAATACCATGGGGGTAAGGGGCAAAGTTAAATATGGAGGCCAAGTGGTTACTAAACTGGAGTGGAAAATTGGTGTTCTGGGATGCTGGTGTTATGGGGTTGTCGGCCTTTCCACCTCAGCAATATGAAAGTTGGGTAACTGAAAATTCAGTCTACTGAAGTTGACCCGTCCAGACACATGCAACAACTGGAACCCCCACAGTGATACCTTATTAAAAGGATACAAGGCCTAAACAGCATGTCCTACATGGACCCACTCAAAGCCATCTCACAATACTTAGTATCCTACAGACTGCTAATAGGTGACCTGTGCCTGGCATACAAGGCATTCTGTAACCCAGTACTGATGGATTTACTGCACATCAGCAAGTTCAATGACATCAGAAATACTCAGTCCAGGGATCTTAAACCTATGAAAATTCAGGTTAATGGTAATACTAGACAAACGGACACATTTATGAAAGATATAGAAATGAGTATTAATTCAATTACAACAAACGTCTTGCTTGAAAGTTAGAAGGATACTATTATGGACAGGTTTAATAAAACTGATCACAAATGTCAAGACATTAAAACCAGGAAGGATAAACAATTGGTTTAAATGTGTTTCTCTAGTGCAACACAGAAATTTAGATAACAAGGAAGATGGTAATGATCTCCAGATTGATACTAACTATGATTATGATGTGATGGAGGAGAAAGGCTCTTTAGGAGAACAGGTTGTGAGTTGATTTGTGAGACTGGAACATGAATGTCGCAATGGACAGACTATGAAGCAGCAACAGCAGTAGGACTCCAGATGGGTCCCTTATGAAAAACAATTCCACAACAAAAAGGTCAAGGGCAACCGCAGAACTAAAAGTAATGGACAGGGTACTGTAAAAATTTTACAATGTAATAATTTTAACTTTTAGTAATTACATCACTAAAGAGCATTTTTACATCTTTGAGAGGAGGCTTATATGTGTTCCTGCATGCAAAATGTACTTGGGCATTCTATTACAGAATTAAAATTATTTGTTTGGAAACTTAACTTTGACGTGATATTTTGTGATAATAGAACTCTGGATAGGGGAAATGATGTCAATATGAAATTTGTGAGTTGCAGCTGTTACCCTTTGGTAAAAACTCTGTACCCATGAACTACCACGTAGGCGGACATCTACTTAATGCCGAATGTGTGATGAGACCTTAGGACCCAGGTGGACAGTACTCTCTCCCTTTGATAATCACATCACCACAGTAGTCAGGAAATCCTTTTATGTGGCATACCTCATCACAAAAGGGTTCTCATCCAGGAAAAAAGAGGTCATTGTTCCCCTCTACTTGACACTCATTAGACCCATTATAGAGTACAATGCCCCTTTTGGAATGTACCTCACAAGACATCTGCAGCAGCTGGAAAGGCTCACAATTCTCACAAAGAGGATTACTGGCCTCAAACAGATGCCGTACACTGACCGTCTCAAAAAACTCCAACTTTACTCCATAGCATATAGCCAACTCCAAGGTGATCTCTGCCTAATATATAAAGCTATGTCAAACCCAGAGCTGTTGGACATACTACACCTAAAGAAATCCCAATCCCTCCGAGCTACATGCTCTAGGGACCTAAACCTTGTCACCACAATAAACAAGACATGCTGGAGGGATAGATTCCTGTCCCAGAGACTTCCCATACTCTGAAACAAGCTACCCATCTATGTCAAGCAAAGTTCCTCATTAGCACTCTTGAAGAAAAATCTTGATGAGTGGATGGAAAATAGGAAATACACCCCAGGGATCACTTCTGTGGCTCTGCTCGACAGGGGCACAGGAAAATAACTTTCTTGGGTGGCGTAAGACAGGGAACCTTGTTGGCTACGCTTACTTAGGCCCTTGGGCCAATAGCCTAGTACCTACCTATGAACCTATGAACCTATGTTACAATTCATCCAGTCACCCCTCCCTTGCATGTGAAAAAGATCTTGGAGAATTATATGAAAAAGGACCAACACTGTGGTATTATAATTTGGCAGAATCTGAAAGGAATGCTTTAAGTGAACTTTCCTTGAATAAAACTATAAGATGAAATCAGATAAGGGGGGGAGGGATGATAATTATGGAACAGGCTGACTATTCCACTACGATGATGGACTTATTGATGGACAATAAATAGTATAATCAAGATTTGTTGAATTAAATAAATGTTACTTATGGAGCAATTGACTTGATGTTAGAAGATATGTATAACTATAAAATGTTCACAGATGAATTACTGAAGTTTCTAAAGGCTGAAAATCCAATTGTGTCTGCTACTTTTGGGATACCTAAAATATACTCTATTTGTTTAAACCAACCAGTAAGACCTATAGTGGCAGCAGGAGGATCAAAAATGCATTTCTTTTTCCCAATTTATTGATGGTAAGCTGAAAGGTATTTATACAATGATGGCACATTTGCTCAAGATTCCTGGAATTTTCTAGATACATTACGCAGGGTTAATTATTACCTGAGGCATTTTTTGTAAACATTGATATTAACTCATTCCCTCTAGTACAGCCCTTTGGAGTGTGTACCTTTAACTCCCAGTGTGTGTGGCTTCAGCCTTTAAAAATGAAGTTATTACCTTAGAGTTCTAACAAACAGTCATTGACAGAGGTCATGTAGCAATACAATTGTGTTTGCCATCATGTATGCTTCGAGATAAAATATTCTGATACCTTGTATATAGCATGGTTTTGGAATCACTATGCAAATATGAATATGCAATATTTGACACCTTGAGGCGCAGTAGGCGGTAACTGCAGAAACGCCTGGAGATGTCACTCAGCTCTAATGAGTTAAGAACCTTTGCTCTGTTATACAAGACATAGGCCTAACATGGTTTTGTGACATTGTTGCCGAAATGAAGGAGTTAAAGAATTGTGATTTAAAAAATATTAGAGCAATTCATGGACACTGTTTTTAGGGTTTTTTTTTAATTTTAGAAAGGTGAATAGTACAAATAGGTCAGTTGTTTGTCAATGGAGGCCACTTGTGCACCCAATTTTGCTAACATTGTTATATGTTGGTGGGAAAAGCACTTTGTATTCAACAGTCCTTTCAAATCTAAGTGGGCTACATATGTCTGTTTTTTTTTTTTTTTTTTTTGAATGACATTTTTATGATATGATATCACTGGGTCACTACATCAATTAGAATTTTTTTTTTATTATTTACATTAACTCGACAACAACGTTTCTTTCCTTTAGTGATTCTCATTCCATCTCTGCAGTGATGTAGCTAACTATTCTCGCACCTGATGCTATCTTCCAATCAGGCATCCATCTTTCTAAACTTTTAGTTGAAAACCAAAAAAAAAAGCTCTAGCAAACTGCTTGTTGCATTTGTATCATTCATTTCTGACTGCTGGTAATGCACTGAGGACCAACTGGGATCGGTCAATCTCACCACCTAGCACTTTGCACCTGGGACGGCTGTCCCCTCTCTCTACCCTAGCTATACCTCTGCTGGCAAGCAAAGGGAGAAGGCTGGGCATCAAAAACAGTTAATGAGTATAAAGTGCACATTTTAATTGAGCTGTAAATGTCTTTTCTAGTTAGTAAATGTTCCACATTTCACCTGTTTGTTACCATTATTAAAAGTATAGTAGTGCTCATATTTTGAATGCAGAACTTTGACTAAAGCTGTGGTTATTTGCTTTGTGTGTTGGTTCTATATTAAAATATTCAGCATAGCTTTCTTCTCCCTATATTGTTTTATGCTGACTCAAGTTGTCTATTTTGGCGGAGAGGGTGTTACGTGACTTGAGCACCTGGGGCCCTGGGTATTATGCAAGTTCAGTTGTTTCTCTCGCAAGACTGAACAGGGTGTCTCATAAAACAAACTACTGCTACTTTTTAGTAAATCACTTTTTGGCTTAAAAATAATGTAAAAAGAAAATGTTATTTTGCAACCAAATGACTGCTCTGGCAAGCAAACGGGGATAGCTGGACAACAAAAGAAGTTAGTATAAACTCTGCAGTGAGCTGCTTTCCTGATTGTTAGCAAATGTTGCACATGTTGTCCATTTGTTCCACGTTATGACAGGAAGACAAAAGAATGCAGAAGGAGGGCCTATGGCTGTAGTTTCTTTAATTGGTATACAAGTTGGTACTATTGATTTTATGGTTAATTGGTTCACTAGTTGGTAGTTTTGATGGTATGGCATCCATGATGTTGCTAGCCTGCTCTTACATATATTACTTAAAGCTGACTGAAGTGGCCTTTTTTTCTCTTGGTCCTGAACATTAAAGGAACTGCACAGGCAGCAGACAACCTAACTGTAGATCTGTTTTATTGGTATGTTTTGTTGTCACTGCTGTTGTTGTTGTTGCCAGGTGTCCAACATGCCCCACCAGCGAACTACTGTTCCCTGGAAAGAAAACAAACCTGGAGACACCACCAAATATATGCTGATGCTGGTTAATGGTCACGCAAGTACAAAATATAGACAGATAAAAGTTCAGGCCAAAACATGTAAGTGGCAAGATTATCACAACAGTGGCCCACTTTACCCTTTAGTGTACTCAAGAACCATCCGATGGAGACTGTGTACTCGAGAACCATCTGATGGAGACTGGTATGGAAAGATAGTTTTAATGTTCCATTATCTTCTGATTTGCAAGATAGTGGGGTTTAAGATACTTACATTAGTTCAGTTAGGTATTAGCTCTGCCCCTCTTAATCCCTCCTAAAACTAGTGACTTTTGGAGGAAAGGTGGTGAATTACACTTAATGAATAATGACAATAATTAAGAGTTATAGACTTCTTTTACTTCAGAAACTGTTTATTAATTCATATGCTCTGATTCTGTCAATGTTTCAAGTTAATAGCACTAATATTTTAAAAGTGTCCCTGATTGTCCCTGATTTTTTCTTGACTTGTCCCTGATTCTGTTGAAATTTGTCCCCGATTGGTTGAGAGGTCTAGGTTCTGGCTTTCTATTGCAAAATGCAACATGTAGCCATTATAGCAATAATGCAGTACTGCCTGGTCTGAGATTATTTGAGTCTTTCCTTTTAATACAGTCTGCATACTGTGGTGTTGCAAATACCAAGCAGTTCAAATTCCTCTAGATGTCCCTGTACAATGCAGACTAGGCTTACTGTGAAATATGGCAACTGAATATCACGCATAATGTCCCTCAATATAAGAAAAAGAAAAGTCAGCTGTGAAAAACTTTCAAAGTATGTTTATCTTCCTTGTAGAGACTTTCTGTTATGAAGAAATGAAGCAATGGCTCAGTCTGAAAGATGATAAAGGGTGATTTGTTATTCAGTCAACACAATAGCAAAAACAGAGTATTTATGAATTTGGTTGTACAAAAATGTTCTTATCAGTGAATAAAATGAGCCACAGACAGCGTTATGGTTACGTGCTGTTAACTAACTACTTCCTGTGGTACAGGATGTGATTGCCTCAGCCTTCATTTGCCTACTGTGTGACACCAAGAAAGTCATTATGCAGATAGGGCTTGGGACAATGAAGAATTTGGGCTAGGCTTGTTAATGGTCTCCATTACTGCATACCTAGTAACTGCCTGTAATCAGTCCATGTTTAATATGAAATACTTAAGAGAATGTAGTTAAACATTCTGAATAGTGTATATTTCTTGTCATCACTGTTTTTGTATGAGATAGTGCTTCTGTAGAGAAAGATTACAGACACAGTGAGCTATGTAGGTAATTTATGCTGATTGTTTAAGATTGTACTATTGCTTAAATTATACTTCTGTTAAGGTTTTTCTCAACACTTTGTATATACTTATTCACTGTAATTGCTTTGTAAATTATTTGTAATTTCAGCTTTGTAAATTCAACTGTTAATTTCTTGTACTTTCTCCCCAGGTCTCCACTGAAAATGGCTTCTGTTGGCCCAGTGGACCTTCCCAGTAAACAAAGAGTAAATAAATAAATAAAACTCCTTACACTACAAAGAGGTGATACTGATTATGGTATAAATACAACAGGAACTTACTCCTTCCCCATTCCTAATATGCTCATTTGGCATGACAGAACAGTTCCGTCAGTAACAGGGTTTAATAGAGGAAACAGAGAATGAAGAAGTGGTAGCAGCCAGAATGGTATTAGTAAGTGAAACAAAAATGTTTCAAGTTATTTCAATTGAATAAATTGGCAAAGGGGATCAGTTTAAGAAATTGGTGAAGGGATTATATGCAGTCTAAAATAATAAACAAATATGGTAAATAGAAGGTCATTTAGAGAAGACTGTCTGGAAGGAAATACCAATAAAGGATTCCCCTAATTGTAAAAGTATTTTTTGTTTGTTTTCTTTCGTTTTGTTTTAGTAACAAAGTGATAGCATGGAGGATTTTATATAGTTTAGTAAAGATGCAAGGGGCAAGATAGATGAAAAATGCCGACACAAACAAATGTGAAAAACAGGCTGTAGGACTGCATGACGTGAGCATAAAATTTCATGCCATTATAAAATGCACTTAAGTGAGAAATGATGAATTTAGATAGGAGGAGATTATAGGAGAAGGGGATCCAAGTGAGAAGCGGATGTGGATTACTAGGGCAATGAGAAGAGTAAGAACGGCACACTTGGCAAAGAAAGAATTGTTGTGCCATATAATATGAGAAGAAAGGATTACAGATAGCAAAACAGAAGACAAAATATAAAACTGCTTCACTTCCTGTACAGCACCATAATTTTACACAAGTGCTAATATTCATAGTCAGTTATGAAGTATGTAAGACAAACACAAGGTGCCTTGCATAGTTCACAATAATATTCCAGTTTATAACCCCCCAACAGCTGCAATATGCTTTACACAGTCATGTTCAGAGCAGCATAAGTGAATAGGGTCATCCATGGTAAGAGTCTGTAATAATCACCTTCACAGCAAATTACTCCCCATAGATAATACGGAATTCAAAGATACCTGAACTACACAAGTGCTGGGCAGGGCACATGTGCACGAGGGTGAAATGTAGCCACTTATCCAGGCAATGTATCTATGTGTATTTTGTGTGTGTGTGTGTGTGTGTGTGTGTGTGTGTGTGTGTGTGTGTGTGTGTGTGTGTGTGTGTGTGTGTGTGACTGAACCTTCATTGAGTGAGTCCACATTTTTCTGTGTGTGTGTGTGTGTGTGTGTGTGTGTGTGTGTGTGTGTGTGTGTGTGAGACTGAAACTTCATTGAGTGAGTCCACATTTATCTGTGTGTGTGTATGTGTGTGTGTGTGTGTGTGTGTGTGTGTGTGTGTGTGTGTGTGTGTGTGTGTGTGTGTGTGTGCATCCACTCATGTGTGTGTGTGTGTGTGTGTGTGTGTGTGTGTGTGTGTGTGTGTGTGTGTGTGTGTGTGTGTATATATGTGTGTCTGTGAGTCTGAGTACTTGTACAATGTGAGAATGAGTCCTCATGTGTCTGTAAGGCAATGACTTCTGTGTGTGTGTGTGTGTGTGTGTGTGTGTGTGTGTGTGTGTGTGTGTGTGTGTGTGCAGTGGCGTAACTACGAGAGGCAAAGTGAGGCAATTGCCTCAGGGCGCCAAGCGGCAGGGGGCACTTTGGGCAGGCAGGGCATTTAATTAAAAAAAATAGTTTTTTTTTTTCTTCATCTTTAAGAAGTGTAGTTGCGGGCCGCGGGCGTGCTGACATCATTGTGCACAGTGCAGCACATCAAGTTTGCGAGTGGGAACCGAAATGGATGGTTGAAGACTACTTGCGAGCGAGCGGTTCGGTTAAGTTGAGGACTACTCGAGTTACTTGCGAGCGAGTCTGGGAACTGAAACGGATGGACGGACAGACGGACAGGATGGAAGATGGGATTTCACAGTGAGTAATGTGTGGAAGATGGGATTTCAGAGTGAGAGGTGTGTGTGTGGGATTTCAGAGTGAGAGGTGTGTGTGTGTGGGATGATTTATTTCAGAGTGAGAGGTGTGTGTGTGGGATTTATTTCAGAGTGAGAGGTGTGTGTGTGGGATTTCAGAGTGAGAGGTGTGTGTGTGGGATTTATTTCAGGGTGAGAAGTGTGTGTGTGGGATTTATTTCAGAGTGAGAGGTGTGTGTGTGGGATTTATTTCAGAGTGAGAGGTGAGATGTGTGTGTGTGGGATTTCAGAGTGAGAGGTGTGTGTGTGGGATTTATTTCAGGGTGAGAAGTGTGTGTGTGGGTTTTATTTCAGAGTGAGATGTGTGTGTGTGTGGGATTTCAGAGTGAGAGGTGTGTGTGGGATTTCAGAGTGAGAGGTGTGTGTGTGGATTTCAGAGTGAGAGGTGTGTGTGTGGAATTTATTTCAGAGTGAGAGGTGTGTGTGTGGGATTTATTTCAGAGTGAGAGGTGTGTGTGTGGGATTTATTTCAGAGTGAGAGGTGTGTGTGTGGGATTTATTTCAGAGTGAGAGGTGTGTGTGTGGGATTTATTTCAGAGTGAGAGGTGTGTGTGTGGGATTTATTTCAGAGTGAGAGGTGAGAGGTCTGTGTGTGGGATTTCAGAGTGAGAGGTGTGTGTGTGGGATTTATTTCAGGGTGAGAAGTGTGTGTGTGGGTTTTATTTCAGAGTGAGAGGTGTGTGTGTGTGGGATTTCAGAGTGAGAGGTGTGTGTGGGATTTCAGAGTGAGAGGTGTGTGTGGGATTTCAGAGTGAGAGGTGTGTGTGTGGAATTTATTTCAGAGTGAGAGGTGTGTGTGTGGGATTTATTTCAGAGTGAGAGGTGTGTGTGTGGGATTTATTTCAGAGTGAGAGGTGTGTGTGTGGGATTTATTTCAGAGTGAGAGGTGTGTGTGTGGTATTTATTTCAGAGTGAGAGGTGTGTGTGTGGGATTTATTTCAGAGTGAGAGGTGTGTGTGTGGGATTTCAGAGTGAGAGGTGTATGTGTGGGATTTATTTCAGAGTGAGAGGTGTGTGTGTGGGATTTCAGAGTGAGAGGTGTGTGTGTGGGATTTATTTCAGAGTGAGAGGTGTGTGTGTGGGATTTCAGAGTGAGAGGTGTGTGTGTGGGATTTCAGAGTGAGAGGTGTGTGTGTGGGATTTCAGAGTGAGAGGTGTGTGTGTGGGATTTATTTCAGAGTGAGAGGTGTGTGTGTGGGATTTATTTCAGAGTGAGAGGTGTGTGTGTGGGATTTATTTCAGAGTGAGAGGTGTGTGTGGGGGATTTATTTCAGAGTGAGAGGTGTGTGTGGGGATTTCAGAGTGAGAGGTGTGTGTGTGGGATTTATTTCAGAGTGAGAGGTGTGTGTGTGGGATTTATTTCAGAGTGAGAGGTGTGTGTGTGGGATTTATTTCAGAGTGAGAAGTGTGTATGTGGGATTTATTTCAGAGTGAGAGGTGTGTGTGTCGGATTTATTTCAGAGTGAGAGGTGTGTGTGTGGGATTTATTTCAGAGTGAGAGGTGTGTGTGTGTGATTTCAGAGTGAGAGGTGTGTGTGTGGGATTTATTTCAGAGTGAGAGGTGTGTGTGTGGGATTTCAGAGTGAGAGGTGTGTGTGTGGGATTTATTTCAGAGTGAGAGGTGTGTGTGTGTGTGTGTGTGTGTGTGTGTGTGTGTGTGTGTGTGTGTGTGTGTGTGTGTGTGTGTGTGTGGATGTGTGTCTGGAGTGTTTCTCCCTGAGCCTCTGCTAAAAATTAGCTTTTGTTCCAAGTCAGACTTTCCTGGTCAACAAATGTTAAAAAAAAAAATGACACTCATTTGAATATCAGACTTCATATTCTTCAGAAAGTGCATGGTGACACAAAAGCTTTTATTCTAGCAATTTTCTAAGTATATAAGATGGATATTTGAAATTTATCCCTATCTTTGGGACTGTATTACCCCTGTTATCGGCTTCATCCAGGTTTTGTGCTAAGGTTGAGAGCTATGGTAAGAACTGAATTCACTGAATATGTTTGGGGGCTATATTCCCCCATTACTGGCTTTGTCTGGGTGTTTTTTGCTAAGAGGTTGAGAGCTGTGGTGAGAACTGAATTCACTGAATGTTTGGGGGCTATATTTGATGCTGAAGGGTGTGGGTTCTACTCCCACAGCAGGTAGATGCATTGCTGATCTGTACTGTGTTGTAAAGGGGGGTGGATGCTGCAGTCCTTTTTGGCAAAGATACCTAGTAACTATGAACCTGTTATCAGTTTGCTATCCATTCCCTATTGCAGTATTACTAGCTTATGTTTTAATGCATGCAACAAAGGCAATTTATTCTTCAAGGGCAACAGTCACTTTATTTGTAGATGAAACAATGACATATAAAGTTGTTTGCTAGCAGCAGCCTCTTTATTAGTTACAGATTTTTTTAATGTGGATTCTACAACTTCAGAGATTGTGCATATTTACTGATACTGGTGGACTATAGAAGGTTGAGTAGACTTTTTATGATGGAAATGTTCTGAATTGGGCAGTTTTGTCATTGGTGTATGCATTTTGTTTCATTGTTTACTGGAAAAATGTTCAAAACAATACACTTAAAATGCCCTCTAACAACTGTACTATATTGTACAAGGAATATAATGTAATACAGTCAGGAAGGTGTATCAAAGAGCATGTGTATGTTTCATGTTCAAGGGGCCTATGATTTTGAAGACAGCCCAGAGTTAATATTTATCTGCCACTGGCAAAATGTATTTTCTTTGAATGTGGGTCAGTCTTCTTATGATATTTGTGCATCTGATAGCATCAACTGCATTATCCTTGCATTATTTTATTTACAAGAGAGCAGAGGTGAGGTGACACAGTATATATCTGGGGGGGGGGCTGCTTATCTTGCATCATCAGCTTCTCTTCTACAGTGCACTATCACTGTCTCTACACAACAGAAAATGTCGGATGAGACACATGATTTCCTCATTCAGGTATATATATAGTGGTATGTTGCTCTGACTGTTTTGCACAGGGACCTTGGTAGTAAAATGTATGGTGGTAACACAGTATTTTTCTTTCACAAAGCAGCTGATTTGGCTAGTGGTATGTTGCTCTGACTGCTTTGCATCCAGACAGAAGGATGAGTATGAATTCCCGCGATGGTGGCAAGAAAAAGCTTAGTGGTGCTCAGCGTAGAAAGCGAGAGAGACAGAAAGAGGTTGCAGAAAGTGAACTGCTGAAAAAAGTACCAAAACTGAGCGCATACTTTATTGCTCCACAAGCATCTTGTAGTGTGACTTTGGAACAGTGGGAAGAAGGACAAGGGATAACGAACAAAGATATTCGGCAGCCAGAGGACGATCAGAAGAATGCCAGTACTCAATCCGAATACGATGATGCCCTGAATGAACAGAATGTTCCTAAATGTGAGGCTCAACTACCAGAATCAAGTGCATCGACAGAATTGCTACCGCCCTCTGCTGACCGAGGATATTTTGGAAGCAAGACATTAAGCGCTTTTGAAAAGAGATTTGTTGTGATGGGTGGTGCATTGCAGCCGCCTGGTCCGTTCCTGAAACAGGCAGAAGGTCTTAATAAAGGCCACAGCTTCCAGGAACATTTCTACACATGCAAAATGAAGTATGGCTTGAGTTTCAGAAGAACATGGTTGTCCTACAGCACGGCTGGTGACAAGTGCTACTGCATTCCATGTTGGCTGTTTGCATCACCGATAAGAACTGGTGATTCATGGACTGACGGTACTTGCAACTGGAAGAATTTGTCGCGTTCCATACAGATACACGAAAATTCAGCGACCCATGCAAAAGCTTGTCAGATTTTTACTAATTGGAAGAACAATGTCACTGTCGATGTCCTGACCGACAAACAGATTATACAAGACCGTAAGTACTGGCGCTGTGTTCTGGATCGCATAGTGAATCTGATCATTACCATGTCAAAATGCAACATCGCATTTCGAGGTCACCGTGAAAATGACAGCTACACCGATGATGACAGGCCCGGCTCACGAGGATGTTTCCTGGAATTCATTCACTTAATTGCCAAGTACGATCCTGTTTTGGAAAATTTGCTGAAGCAGCCAAAAGGAACCACCAAGTACTTGAGCGGGTCGATTAAAAATGAAATCATTTACATTCTGGCAAGAGAGGTAAAGCAGCAGATCATAGACAAAATGGCCGACGCACCGTTTGTATATCTTATAATGGATACAACAGTGGATTGCTCAAAGATGGATTAGTTGAGCAAAATATTTTGGTATGTGACTATCAAAAAGAATGACGAAGGGAGGCCGGTAAGCTTGCATATCCAGGAATCGTTCTTGGGGTTCACCGATGTTGAAAGCCAGAAGGGTCAAGATTTGGCATCTGTAATTACAAAGGAAATTGAAAGTGTCACTGACCTGAAGAAGATTCGCGGTCAAGGATATGACGGAGCCGCCAACATGAGTGGTGCTTACAAGGGTGTCTAGTCTTTAATGAAGCAGAAAGCACCAAAGGCCCGTTATGTTCACTGTAGTGCTCATGCATTAAATTTAGTCATAAATGATGCTGTTAAGAACGTGAAGGACATTCTGAACTTTTTTGACATGCTGGAAAAGCTGTATGTATTCCTCAGTGCTATTAGCAGATGGAATCGCTTACAGAAAGATAGTAGCTGCTGCTCAATTACATTAAAGCAACTTTGTAGTACATGTTGGTCATCACGGAATCAAGCCTTGATAGCTCTTCGCAGCCAGTTTGTCGATGTGATGAAACTGTTGACTGTGTTGTCACTGACTGGCAAGGACAGTAATGAGAAAGGTGAGGCATCGTCGCTGAAGAAATATTTTGAACGCTTTTCGTCAATGATGAACATTGTTTTACTGTCGCGCATTCTGGGACCACTAGACATTATCTCCAAGAAAATGCAGTCACAACAATCCGATGTCACATCTGCTTGTGTTCTGTTGGAATCACTACTAAAGCACCTGAGTGAACTTTGCAACAACTGGGAGACTGTTTTGTTCTCGGCCAAGGAGTTAGCTCAAAGTTGGGGCATGCCATCCGAGTTTGACAGTTCAGAGAGGGTTTCTCGTGTCAAGAAGTTTCACGATGAACTTTCAAATGACTGCAGACTGGAGTCAGCAGAACAGCGCTATAAGGTCGAAGTGTTCAACAGAATCATCGACTACGCCATTGTCCAGATAACAACACGATTCAAGTCACTGCGAGATACTGACCAAGTCTTCACATGCTTGAAACCTATGACAGTTACTGAAATGAATGATGACGAACTGCTGAAGATGTCAAAGAGTCTGATCACGGAGTACTCGGATGACATTTCAGATGAGCTGTCTGACCAACTGCTCCTGCTCAAAATGACTTTCAGTGTCACATTGTCAGCGCTGAAATCTATCAAGGACTTGGCTGAATTCATCTTGATAACTCATTCAGAATCATCTTCCAGCTTTCCGGATATAATAGGTTTCATAGTTCAGGTTCATACTAGCTATTATCTGCCCGGGGGCATTTAAGCCTAGCCCATAGTTTTTAGGCTTACCGCCCACCCCTTTAGTTTGGAGAAACTATGCCCATTATTTTGCTGTGCCTCTGTCACTGCTTGTTTGCTGTATCTGACACTTCCTGTGACAGTTGCCAGCGCTGAAAGAAGTTTTTCGAAGTTGAAGTTGATAAAGACATTCTTGCTTAGTACAATGTCTGAGGTTCGACTTAGTTCTTTAGCCATTCTGTCGATTGAGAGCCGACGCCTGGAAGACGTGGACACTGACAAGATCATTGATAGTTTTGCTGATAACAAAGCCCACAAGAAGTCATTCTAGGAATAGGATTGAACAATGGAGGTACAATTCACATTCTGGTATCTATATAATGTACTGTTTTGTTTTTTTTTTACTTTTTGCTGAAATAGCACGTCTCCAGATTTCAGTGTTTTATGCCACTGTCATAGGTCAAGCAAACGTGACTATATGTGATTTCTTTGGCTTCGGTCATCTCGATGGCTTGGGTTCCCGGGGGGGGGTGTTGGGGAGCCTAGGAAAAGTTTGCCTCGGGGCGCTTCTAACGTAGTTACGCCACTGTGTGTGTGTGTGTGTGTGTGTGTGTGTGTGTGTGTGTGTGTGTGTGTGTGTGTGTGTGTGTGTGTGTGTGTGTGTGTGTGTGTGTGTGTGTGTGTGTGTGTGTGTGTGTGTATATATGCATGCATGTGCCCATGTGTATGTGTGTGTGTGTGTGTGTGTGTGTGTGTGTGTTGTTCCCATTTCTTCATCTGCCCCATAGTGTGCATCCTACTGCCCATCTCAGGTACTTCATCTTCATCACCTCTAGATTCCTCAACAGGTCTGTCTAAACTGCTCAGGTACCATACAGTAGTACTAGTCACACCACTGTTTTGTACACTTTACTTTTCAGCTTCTTTGGCATTCTTCTGGCTTGTATTTATCAGACTGTGGATGGTGATTCATTACTGAGACTAAGCAGAAATTCCTTAATATTCCAAGAGCAGGATAAGTTATTTTTTACACTTATTTCATTGAATTGCACTTCTGTAACGCTTAAAATTGTGCTATACAGTTAATCTACTACATTTTTCACTGTTATAAAGCTTTTTTTACTGTTTCACTGTATTTATGTACTGTTTTATACTGTTTTAACTGCATTTTTCATTGCTAGGTACTGTTTCATTACTCTAATTGCATGTTTACTGAAGTACTTAACTGTAAACTGCTTTTTCATACTGAGAGTTGTATTTTCTGTTTGTGAGTGCTGTATCCGTGCTTTTCTGTGCATTTTTGATTTTTTGTGGTTTCCTGTTCTAGTCAGGTATCATATAACTGATTTGTTTGCAGTTAAAAGCATTCTCTAGACCTTCCTTACTCCTTTATCTGTTTAAAACTTTTATGTAGTAGCTACAGCTAGTAGCTGTAATAGTTTCCCACTCCCCCTCCTTATTGTTGTCTTGTTCTTATACTTGGAGGCTTTGCAGTTGCCTGCCCATACTGTATATTTGATCTGGGACACTCCTCCCAGTCTAGTGTCATTAGTTCATTCTACCTAATAGAGAGAGAACATTTGTAAAAACAACCCAGTTAAATTCTTAACCTTGAATTACATTCTGTTCCAGCTTTCGCCTTTTCCACTTTACTAAAAAAAAAAATTCTAAGCTTGTCTCCCCCCTTTCCTGTAACGAGTCTAGTCCAGATACAGATTTGTTGTATCCAGGACTGTTTGTAAGCTCCTGAGCCCTCAAGCCTTTCTGTGTTGTTGGGAAGCCTTCAAGCCTTCCTGTGTTGGTGGGAAGCCTTCTAGCTTATCAGTGGGAGTGGTAAGCACTAGGTAACCTATAGACCACATAAGGATTGTTTTCTTGTCCAGAAATTGTAGTTACTGGCCATTTGGGAAGTTTTTCCATCTCTCTCAACTTTCTGATTTAAAAGCCTGCATTTGCACTTGTTTTCCCCCTTACCTGTAATTAGTCTAGTCCAGATACAGATTTGCTGTATCCAAGATTGTTTGTAAGCTCAAGAGCCCTCAAGCTTTTCTGTGTTGGTGGGAAGCCTTCTAGCTTATCAGTGAGAGTGGTAAACACTAGGTAACCTATCTACCACATAAGGAGTGGATTCTGGCCCAGAAATTGTAGTTATTGGCTGTTTGGGCAGTCTTTCCATCTATCTCAACTTTCTGATTTAAAAGCCTGCATTTGCACTTGTATCCCCCCTTTTCTGGAACTAGTCTAGTCCAGATACAGATTTGCTATATCCAGGACTGTTTGTAAGCTCCTGAGCCCTCCCCCAAGCCTTTCTGTGTTGGAGGGAAGCCTTCTAGCTTATCAGTGGGAGTGGTAAGCACTAGGTAACCTATCAACCACATAAGGAGTGGTTTCTGGACCAAAAATTGTAGTTATTGGCCGTTTGGGCAGTTTTTCCATCTCTCTCAATTTTCTGTTTTAAAAGTCTATATTTGCACTTGTTTCCCTCCTTTCCTGCAACTAGTCTAGTCCAGATATAGATTTGCTGTATCCAGGACTGTTTGTATGCTCCTGAGCTCCCCCAAGCCTTTCTGTGTTGGAGGGAAGCCTTCTAGCTTATCAGTGGGAGTGGTAAGCACTAGGTAGTCTATCTACCACAAGAGGAGTGGTTTCTGGCCCAGAATTGTGGTTTATTGGCCTTTTGGGCATTTTCTTCCATCTCTTTCAACTTTCTGGCTTAAAAGCCTGTGTTTGCGCTTGTTTCCCCCTTTCCTGTAACTAGTCTAGTCCAGATACAGATTTGCTGTGTCCAAGACTGTAAGCTTCTAAGACCCCCAAGCCTTTCTGTATTGGAGGGAAGCCTTCTAGCTTATCAGTGGGAGTGGTAAGCACTAGGTAGCCTATCTACCACAAGAGGAGTGGTTCCTGGCCCAGAAATTGTAGTTTATTGGCCGTTTGGACAGTTTTTCCATCTCTCTCAACTTTCCGGTTTGAAAGCCCATGTTTGCTCTTGTTTTCCACCTTTCCTGTAACTAGTCTAGTCCAGATACAGACTTGCTGTATCCAAGACTGCTTGAAAGCTTCTGAGCAGTGCCAGAGTCTGCTCTTCAATTTTTCCTTTAGATCTACTAGTTCTCTCCTCTCCTGCACTTATACTAGCTTACTGGCTTACTGGTCCAGCACTTTACCAAACTTCTTATAGCAATTATTGTAGCACACAAGTGCTACCAGCATTAAACGTTCTACAAGGAAACAGATTTAGTACTTATTATCAATGCCCACCCCTCCAGGTATGTCTAAATGTCAATTCCCTGTGCTTTCTCCTATTAACCTGGTGAACTTGAGCATCCTGAGGCAATATAGCAACTGCCTCATGTACACCGACAACCCTCTCCTCTTACCTTTCAACACTCAGACTTGCGAGAGATGCACTTATATATCCAAATTGGAAGCCATGAGCTCTCCAGCCAAGACCAGAACAGCTGGTCAAGAGGAGAAGGTCAACACTTGCACCACACCACATGTAACACATAGCTCACCAGAACACACAGCAGCACTGCCTTCACATAAAAACACAAACCACACACCCACCTTCATGGAAGTTCTCAATAAAAATCTACTCAAGCAGCAGAGACTTCCAAGGCAGAAATACACTTGACCACCACAACACAACATTAATCACGAGACACATAACTCTCCTAAACAGTGTGCCACTCAACCAAAGCCCTTAAGGCAAAATAGCATGCCCAACACACTAGCAATAGGTGACTCGATAGTGAGGCACACTGATGTCCCACTCACTAGGTTGAATAAGGAGAAAGTAACCGTCAGCTGCCTTTCAGGTGCCAGGATCTGACACATAATGCACACACTCAGGTAGCTCAACAACACATTGTACATGTGGATGTGAATGGCCTGAGATGTACCTCCCTGGACTACATGAAAAGAGACATGGAGGAGCTCTCTGAATATGTAGCCCGGGCGGGTATGCCCTAGCCCTGAGCAGCATCTTACCATCACCCAGAATGATACCACAGTACAAGCAGAAAATGATTGATTTCAACAATTGGCTAAGTTTCTGGTGTCACTCTAAGGGGAATCCAGTATCTGTCTACCTGGGATGACATGACTGACAGACCTCGATGCTTTGCCAGAGATGGCCTACATCTGTCATTCCTTGTCTTCAGGATACTGTCCAAGGCTCTTGCCACCCCTATAGTGCCTTTTTTAGGTGGTGTTGCAAAAAATAAATTACCACTGTAACTGCTACAAACAAACAAATGCAATCTGAGGGTCATGTTGCTCAACGCTAGAAGTCTAAATCTCAAAATGCACTCGCTTGAGGCACTCCTTAAAATGGATAACATCATCATTTGTGCTGTAACAGAGACCTGGTTCAAGGCAGCCAAAAGCACCCCTGCACTACCAGACTATAACTCATTCCACACCTTTTGGCCCCAGAACTTGGACCGAAGTTCCAAAGTCGGTGGTGTTTCCATATTCATAAAGGTTGTGCACACCTTCAGACTGGTAGCCCAACATAACGCATCAGATACTTCAGGTGCAGCTAACATTTTTTAAGACAGCGATTCAGGTCGTAGCCTGCTATAGGTCCCCAACCATGTCCCAAGACTCTCACTCCACATTCCTAAGCACCCTGGAGAATATTAGGGTCCAACCTAACACTCTCTTACTAGGTGACTTCAACTACCCCTCCATTAACTGGGTAAACTACTCATGTACCAATACACTTGCCCAACATTTCCTGGACTTCATTAATTCCAATGCCCTGGACCAGCTCATTCTTACTCCCACTAGAGGTAGCAACATCCTTGACCTGGTCATTACTAACATGGGAGACTGTTGCTCTACACCAATAGTCAGCCCCTCCCTGGTTAGATCCGACCACAAACTAATCACCTTGGAAATTCACATCCCTCCCACCCCCCACCCCCCAGAAAAGGTAGCCACCATAAAAAACTTCTCCAAAGCTAACTTTGGGATCCTAAAAACAGAGGTGGCTAACTTCACGGCACCCATGCAAATGGAGAATAGTTGCGTGACCACAGAATCATACACAAATGCACTGTACAAACACGTATGCAAATGTATGGATCTCACCATACCTAATAGAACCAAGACACATTTCTCCAAAAAAAGGAAGCCAATCTGGTGGTGCCCTGCCATAAACAAACTCTACAACAGAAGGAGGAAACTGATGCAGAATAAGGTGAAGTCCCAAGACTGGAAAAATTCCCTTATCTGCCTCAAAAAAAGTTGAGATCCCTCATCAAATCCTCTAAAGCTAGGTATGAAAACAGAATTGCAGCAGATAGTAAAGACAACCACAAGGTATTCTATAGTTATGTAAAGAATCTCCATGGCAATACCCAGATTTGCACTGAGCTACTGCACAATGGTACTTCCTATACCGAGCCAACAGATATTGCCAGTATACTGGCTGACAGATTCAGTGCCAACTTTACCCCCCCCAAAGGACCAATCACAATACCAGTTGATTGCCAGGCACCCAGTATTACTGCTGCACAGGTTAAAACAGCACTGTCCAAGGCAAAGAATGCAGCTTCTATGGGACTTGACAATATCCCTCGCTGTGTCTACATGAACTACAGAGTGAACTGGCACCTCACCTGTGTGCCCTGTTCAATCACAACCTCACCTCAGGCTTTGTCCCTGCCAAATGGTGCACTGCTACAGTCATCCCTCTCCACAAAGGAGGAGCAACTACAGACC